>NC_042531.1:17517843-17822004 GCF_900963305.1 Echeneis naucrates | reverse complement strand
CGCAGAAACCCCTGGACTCTCTTAAACCTTAGTGAGGTGCCAGGAAAAGCACAGGATTCTTCACTCCACCGGTTCCTACCAGCACCACCTGCTTCCCTTTCCCTGTCCATCCTTCCACATCTTCTCTGTCCTCTATTCCCGCTGCCCTCCCTGCCACACAAAGATTATTCCACTCAATAAAGATCCACAGAATAGCTTCAAGGGAGGGCTGGTGATGGTCACACACGTATGCACTGAAATAATAAAATATTTAGCTGCAAGACTATAACTGCATCATCTCATATAATGTTGTCACCCTGGGGTGTTAAACTATGAAGACAAATGCAGACCAAAAAAAAAAAAAAAAAAAAAGAGAAGATGACGAAATTACACTCCATTAGCGAAATTTGCTCCATATTAAATTCTATGTCACGTTTCAGAGTGTTTAAACGTACACTTCCTGGATAATAATATCATTAGCATTCAACAATAAATACAACTTACAACATTTTTTTAAATACTGTAGATCTATTATACTTTTATGCTTTACTCTCCAAGCTCAACCAATGTACATGATCCAGAGTTCATTGTCCCAGAAACCCCACTCTAACAGCAGGAATATAATATTTGTACGATATAGTACGATGTCAATCATGAAAACTTATCGACCAGATTAGAAGTGCGAGTTAAGCCTCTCCAAACTTTAAACTGTAATATAGTCTGCACTGAAAGAAGGCACTTAAACGCAGTTAATGCAATGCAATGCATGTCGGTTTCCTAACCTTTGGATTGCTATCTGCTAAAACTCCGACTCACAACTTTTCTCACATTCACATCTTTCAACTGTGTCATTTTATATATATATGTATATACATATTTTTTTTTTTCAATTAATAATGGAGAATGTGCTTTCTGAGTGTTGTACAGATTGAGGTATTCCTTTTTTTTCAAGACACATTCATCCAAAAATCCAAATCCCTGTCGGAACTTAAAGCCTTACTGGTCACTGAGAATTTCAAGATGCACAGACTTGAAGAAGCCCCATATTTTGTTAAGTGAACCTGACTAAGGGTGAAGACTGTTGATTTTACAAGCAGGGTTTAACATGAAATGTATGTAAAGAGTAGCTTTTTTTATGGCTGTTATGAAGAGGACACGGTATTTCACCGACTATTTCCTCTGTCATTCTTGAATGTAGACATGTTAACTTTGCATGAATGTGTCCTAAAAAATTTCTGGATCATCAACAGTGAGGAACGCTCAACAACACAGATGATAAACCGAGCCGTGAAATACCACTCTAGCATTTATTCCTTTACAATTCAGAAGAATCAACAACAAGCCGACAAATCAGGTTGGCTTGTTTCGTGTAATTCATGTGGCCTTTTGCAGTCAAAGGCCTCTCTTCCTCCAATTGCTCATCATTACTGGCCATTGGATCCCAAGTGTGTGGGAAGGAAAAGAGTCATACTGTGAGCTTGAATGCCACCCAGTGACGAATACATATGACAATTCCAAGGAGTGTTATACGCTGAACAGGTGCCATCGCTTCATGTTTTTTATGCATGCATGAGTAACGCCGGTTGAGCGTGCGGCTCAAATGTCGGGGAGTCATTTCTGACACGACACATTAAAAACTTAATGTGTGCTAGCTACTGTAAATTGCTACCTTGTAACTTACAGTTTTTTGGTGTGATTCTCGACCATGAGAATAGCTGCTTCTATCCTCCACGTTTCACTCAGGTCAGCGCTACAGTTGGAGAGGAGTTTTAAAAGAGTAGGTTCGATCTGATTAGCAATTTCACAGTAAATACCGGCACTGGCCATGTCAAGATAAAGAGTTTGAATGTGTGAGTTTACCCATTTAGAAAGTGTTATTGACACAGCATTTTGTTTGTAACTGACTTATATGTTTTAAAAAATACAGAGTCATGGATCATGAATCATGAGTTGATGAAAAAATTATATATTGTCCAATTTAAGACCTGCAATTGAATATGCCTTACAAAAAATACAGAGAGTTATGTGATTTAAACTAATTGCATTTGAGGCCTTTGCCCACCACCAGTCAGCACCAAACTGTGTTCTGACCCTCATACCGATTTCTATCGACTGCCCTAAGTTGGGTGTCAAGAAAAGGCAATTTCATCAACAATATGCAACACTGCCTGCTGTGACTACTAGCTACAGGGTATGTGTGTGTATGTCCTCTGTACACAATTTTACACTTAAATGGGGTGGTGGATAAGAAGGGCCTCACCAAAGATGAGCATTGGCTTTTTAATTTAAGATATGAGCAGCAGCTACACGCCTATGGGTTCCCGGTGTGCAGCACACCGATAACACTATATAGTAGAAATAGATGATTAAACCAATGAGGCAAAAGCACACACTGTTCTCACATGTACACACAACACAAACATGTAAGTTGTGCATGTTGAGAGAAGGGGAATGAAAGAGAAGAAATACGCTGAGAGATTTCATTCTAACAGAGGCATATGGTTTTGTGACTAGGGCAAAGTCCCTCATATACATCATCCTGTAATTTTATTGCTGTACTAACAAACGCAAATGGATGTGTTATTGAGGGAAGGCAATCAATTAGGAATATGGTAATTATATCTGCATGTTGTCATTTTTAATGTTTCACCTTCTTTGTTCGCACATACCACAATTCAGAGCCTGTCACTGAGGTCCTTGCCTGTGTGTGTGTGTTCATATGCAAACGTGCAAATTGAGTACAGCATCTTGCATGCTACACACGCGAGCCTGGAAAAGAAAATAAATGATATAACAACAGAACCTAATGAGCATTGAAAATAAGAATGACAGTGAGCTTTTGGTGGGTGAAATGCGTGTGTGTGTGTGTGTGTGTGAAGCGGGGTGGGATTTTAAAATCTGGCAGGCAGGCTTGCCGCCACACTGACAGAATCAACAAATGTGCCCTGCATTAAAGGGAAGGAATTTCTTATGATTCCAAGGTCGCCTGTGTTTGATTAGGAGTGGCAAGTGTATATGTATATGCTGAAGTGTGATCAGCGCGCATCAGGAGAGTATATGTGTATTTGGTCGCTCAGTGCCCCGCGTGTGTGTGTGTGTGTGTGTGTGTGTGGACGTGTGTATAATGCATCAGCCTCCAGCTGCATGCTGCCTACAAACTGTCTGCAGCCATCATGGAGGAAGGCCCTCATTGTGTGAAGGACAAAAGGGGCGTGTGCCACCATAGGGAGATAACAGTGATTTATGAGGGCCTGTCACTTCAGCGGCAGGTAAACATGCACTCCAGGGGTGGGGTCTGTCTGCCATCTAACCGCCATTCAGTACCCATAAGGAGACACTGGCAGGAATATACAGCATATTCACCTACATATTGCCTTGCCAAAAGGATGCAGTGCTGCACTGAAGCCTCGGGGGAGTGGTGAATCAAAGAAATGGAGGAGTGTGTGACACCTACAACATGTCATTGGTTCCCCCCTCCTTTAATAACAGTCCTTGAACTTAACTGTTCTTCCTGTATAATAATGATTAAACTGTGTCTATACAATGTAATCAAAGCGAAACAAAGTTGACACATTTCAGGTGAGTTTGAGGATATTCATTTTACGAAGAAACGAAGAGCAGAGAATATCAACTATAACAAAATGATTCACTAGAGAACAGCAAGCATCAATGTAATAGGAAATATGAAAAAAATCGGAATTTTATTGCTGCACTTTCCAGTTTGTATTGTTACACTTCACTGAAACTTCTGTGGATATTTTCTTTGTGTACAGTAGTTTTGCTGAAGTCTGCCTCCGAGCCTTTCAACAGACAGGGGCTTTTATTGTGATGTTTGTTAATCATGCAAAAATTCTTCCACAGTATTTTCAGCAGTTTGCAGTTCTGCCTCCTTTCTCCATCCCATCACCCATTCTTGTGGAGTGAAGTATTTTTCTGAATAGAAATAAATATATATAATTATGCTGTTAGATGTGGCTGAAAAGGCCCCACTGTTTGAGTTAGCCTTCAAAGAATATGAGCAGCAAAGCAGATTCATTCAATCATTTATTCATCTAAACCCTTGGAAAATGTTTTGAGGGGTTAGTGCTGATTTTCACACGCTGCCAAGGTGCAGGCTTGCATTGAGGCAGTTTAATCTAAAAGTAAAGGAAATTTTAATTGAGAGAAAAAATAAGTTTAAAAACAGTGACAGAGTAAAACTCAATTAACCTTGAATTGCTTCTGTGGTATTAATGATATCCACAAAGTTTTGTTGATGCACTTAGTAATTGTTTACAACGCAGTATCGAAACAAACAGCTTCCTCCAAGGAATTTCAGGCCATGAAGATAAATGCACCAACAAAATGCCTGTGTTTCTTAGAAATATACCACTCTCTTGAATATTGGCTTGATTTTAAAAAGCTGCTAGCATGGTTGAACACATCACAGCTATCAAAGACCATCTGGTGCGTGTCTCAATAATCTTCAATTTGTCAATATTCAGTCACAAACAGTTTCCGCTCTGTCACAGCGTTATTTATTTATTTATTTATTTTTTGAAGTCTCATCACTGTCTAATCTTTCTTGATTAATGAACAGTTTGGCTCCTAATTTTGAGTTGAGGGTTGTCTAAATGCCACTACTGCTGTAGCAACACTGAAGGATTTTTTTTTTTTTTTTTAGGCAGTTACGCAAAACAGGAAAGGATCTAAGAGTTGAAGCCATTCTCATTGACCTAACCCTAACCCTGACCTGACCTGTGTGAATTGTGTTGTATCAGATATCCGATCAGATTCAACAGATTTGGTACCAATATAAAAGACTAATCCTGAATGATATCCTAAATATTCATATCACATTCATGACCAGCCTTGAAGCCACCCATGATGTAAACAAAGCCATTGCAGACCCAGTAATAATGAAAAGCTTAAACTCTGGAAATAACCGGTTTCCATATATTACAGTTTTTTTGTTTTTTTTTTTTGACACTAAATTAATGAGACCGAGAGGGGATTTTTAGTTCAAAAGTGATTCATGGCAACACTGAGGCAAGCTCTTCAGGAATCATGACTCCTCTTCAAATAGCATACTATAGCAGTTAAATAAAACCGTCCCATCTGCTCTAAACACTACATCTCCAATAAAGGTGAAGAAGAGGTCAACTGACAGAATCTCTGCGTGGTGAAACAGTAGCAGTGTCAATGAGATCAAGAGAATCTGTCAGGCAGCTAAGGGAAACTCACAATTCATTGTAATACATATGAAAAAGTCATAGGAGGCTATAACAAAGCTGTACACATGACAAGAAAGGATTATCACTATTACACAGAGAGCTGCTGTTCTTCCAAGAACTGGCTTTGTTTTCAATAACAAGAGGACTTAAATGAAATCCTGCATCACTGCTGATATTAAGGCAAATAAACTCAGCAAGAAGTTGCAGACTTTATAAATGCACCTCCTCAAAACAGCTGTCTTAAAACCGTCTTTGTAGAAACCCAAGGCAGGCAGTGAGGCCCTGAGCAGCTACTGGAAAAGATTAAGATGTTCAAGAAAATGCTCTGAAAAAAAAAAACAAACAAAAAACTTAAAAATAAGGATCTCAATTTCCTCAACGACCTAGAATATGTGCAGGGAGAATGTTTTTGGTCAGTCTTGGAGACCATATCTCAGAAACTGTTTGGATGAGCTGGTTCATTATTATCCATGCTGTCACATGTTAATATTTTTAAATTATAATAATATTACTCACAGTACTAAAGAACTATGCATCTTTTGTTGATAGCACACTGCTGCACATCTCTTCTTATAGCTTTGAAATGAATAAAATGTTTGATGTTAAATGTGGACAACACTCTAAAGTATCAGAATGCAAAACGCAGTGGTACCTATGGACAGAGATTAAGGGTAAGAGATTACGAGTTTTTATTTTTTTCAAGTTCCATATCAACAAGGTGATGAAAGCACCGTGGTACCACCTTTGTCATTAAAAGACATGACGAAGACAATTGGATTGATTAATGCACCCCAAACAAAATAAGTAAATAGGAAAAGGCTCCACATTGCTAACTCCCTAGTTAACTCTTTAAATCCAAAATGAGCTGCTGCTGGGAAAGGACAAAAACACAATGTCTTTAGCTATTAGGCAAATTGTAAAGGTCAACAAAGGTGAAGCAAAAGAGGCCGGAGATCTCAGCCAAAGAACAAAAGAAGGGAATACACCTGGCTGCCGCACAATGAACTGCCCTCCAAGCAATTCTACCACAGTCCATTAAAAGGGAACAAACCTCAATTAAACAAAAGACAAATGACTTAACTACCAGAGGTCTCTATCCTAAACTAAAACAACAAAACCCAGCAAGTGTACTGGGGAAAATCCTAAGTCTCCTACCTCCTCACCCACTGCAGTGAGCTATCCAATCTTTGTGTTGTCTTCTCCACAGTCTTCCCCATATACCCTCCCCCCAGCTGAATCCCCATGAGCACCAATTGCAGAAGAAGAGGAGAAGAAGGAGGTGAAACTGGGAAAGCCCTGGAATAATAATAATAATAAAAACAAACAAACAAAAAAAAAAAAAAAAAAAACACACACAGGCTAAAAACCCCTAAAGGTAGCATATTGATGTCAGTGGTTGGTTGATAAATTGTGTGTCTGTGTGTATGTGTGTGTAGATGTATTATCCCCCACCAACTGCCACAACACCACTAAGTAACTTCGGGTTGTGGCTGGCGCAGATAAAACCCAAAGTGAGATTTCACCTGCAGGGAAAAGGTTCTGGGCTGGCTGAAAGAAAGAGGCTGACCCCAAAGTAACCTAAACCTGTGGTGCATTTAACTCTATCGGTGAAAAAGGTTTTGTGGTGCTGCTTGCCTCTAAGCAGAGGTAGGAAGAATTTTTCAGTTTCTTACTTGACTGTGAAATTGATTTATTGCTATATTCATTTTTTTTTTTTTTTTTTTTTTTTGTATTTCTTTTGAAATGTATTCGAAATTCAGAAAGTATTTATAGTGTAAGCTTTTGCTTTTACGCAGCTAATCACCACATGAACATGTACTCAGACAACACTCTTTGACATGTCATGCAGCCCACAAATTCTCTTCCAAATCTTCACAAATGGAGCAAGACAGTTTCATTTAAGCTTGCTTCTGAAAAGAGATTCTCGGATTGATGGCGTACAATTACCACAACCAATCTCAGCACACCTTACAGCTGCAGTAGCTTCAGTGGCTGATTCCTATCTTGCCTCCCTGGCTCGTAGGAACGATGGTGACTGACTCATCCTCATTTTCTCCAGGAAGTTCACATGACGACCTGAATGTGTTGGGTAATGATAGAGTGTGTCACACTGGAAGTCTGCAACAACAGAATATTCAAAGGAAAACAGTCAGATCCTCATTCAAATACACCTGCCTGCTGTCACACATCACAACGAATGATTACCTGGGTTGAACTGTTTTCAGTACTTTCAGGACTGCACTTTGTTCAGTCTCTGAAATGCAATCTGTTCCACAAATGATGTCACAAATAAAAAAAATCAATAAATAAATAATTTAAAAAAAGTTCCATATTTTTTATGCAAATCTAAATACAGGTGGAACGGAAAAAACAGCTCCTGGAATTAGAAAGATACTTTTTAATACTTTTCAATCATGGTTAATTCACTATTTGTTTCCAAACACCTCTCTTTTAAGGGTATGGGCTTTTTACTGTTTATTTTCAACTGCTTTTGTCTGAAAATTGTGGGAGGTGCTGGAGCGGATCCCTGCTGGCATTTTGAGCAGGGGGGACACCCTGGACAGGTCACCAGTCCATCACAGGGCCAATAAAGAGAGACAGACAGAGACCAACAACCACTCACACTCAGACCTACAGACAGTTTAAAGTGACCAATTATTCCAAACATGATGTCGTTGGATTACCCAGAGGAAACTCATGCAGGCACGTGGAGAACATGCAAACCCGGTACAGAAAGGCTCATAGCACTAACCACTATGTTGCCATGCTACCTCTTCAAGTTAATATGACAAATATATTTTTCTTGCTCACATCTAATTAGAGCTCATGATGCATGAAACAAAAGCTTAATAATGAAACTTTCAACATGTAAAGAACCCTTTTAGCTGGAATCTGCACATGAGAGGAAGCCTTTGGCTCACCTAAACTATTATAGAATAAATCAAAAGCCATTATCTGTAATCACCGGAGAATAGTCAATTACTGCTCCATCAGATGTTGGAAGAGAACGTCTGAATCAATTTACGTTGTCTTAGTATGATCATTCCTGCTGTGTGTACACAGTTGGCCTCAAATGATATAGTAAAAAAATGACAATCATTCCAGGCTTGGAAACCTGGGGCAGAAACAAAATAAGTGATAACTGTCCCTTTCTCTCTTAGACTTTACGATAAACCTTTGCACATGGTGGTCAAACTCCACCTGTTGGTCTTTTTCATCGAAAAAATGCATTAGGAGGCCATGGCCTAATTTTGGTTTCAGTGCAGTGATGACACTATTGTCCGCTCTTGAAAAGACCGGTAGTGTTAGAAACAAGAAGTTGGGTGTGGTGGTGGTAATTTTGCAGCACTTACACAGAGGTGCATGTGGAAAGAGACCTGGGGAAGAGAGTTGACCTTTCACGGCAAGCGCAGTTCAAAATTAAGACATCATCTTGGCCTTTAAACTCGAGGACTTGCTGATATCTGAAATCAGAAATCTGATTCCAAAAAATACACAAACCTACAGAAATATGTCGTCGAGAAGCTTCTGTTGGGTAAAAACTAACACAATCACCTAACATTCAGGAACACCTATTTTTCTAAAATCAGGAATGTCTTGGAAGGTAAACTTAATACTGTCAGAGTGATTCGGCATCAAAGAAATGCTTGTAGCTTAACATTATTTCCGTGTTTTTGCTGTGATAGGGGAAAAAAAAAAGCTGCTGAGGTACAGAGGTTGTAACCATGGCGACAGCACAGTATGTCACTTCCATTGTAGAAGGGAAGAGATGAGGAGAGTCTGCATCTGTGCTGTAACTGGCTTCAGTTCAACAATTACAAGGCAGGGAGCTGATAGAAAGAGTTAATTGTCATTCACCTTGCTGGCTTGATAATAAGTCTCTTTCATAGCTGAGCTGCTCCAATCACCAGTGAGGGTCTCGTGAAGCTGATGTAATGGTAGGAAAGGTGAGAGACACTGTGAGACATGTTGGCTGGGTGCTTTCACATGGCACTGATCTCATTTATATTTTGACCTTTTAAGTGCTTTTTTTGGATAGGAGGGGGGATTAAGCGAATTTGTTCCTTTGACCTCAGCAGGACTGAGATAATGAGTTTGTTTGAGCACACTTCTAAAATGTACAGATTTACTCATGTAATGGTGAGGCACTGACAAAGTCATTCTATTCAAGAGCCTAGGAAGTGCCGTTCTTTGTCATTTGAATCGTCAGGGGGACAATTTGTCTTTGAACTCTATATCAACAGAGAAATGGAATATTTAGCGGCATTCAGATGCTGTTAAAATACACCAGCATGCACTGTTAGGATGTCATGACAAAAGATGTCAATAATGTGGCGACATTGTGTGGAAGCCAGCGCTTTAGGGTGATAAGTACCTGGTTAGGGTGATAAATACCTGAAGCGCTAGCTGTTTAGGCGCTGGCGTCTAAACAGCTGAGTCCTGAGCCTAACCCTAACACATGACCGACGTCTTTGCCACAGTCAACTACGTCAAAGCACAACCCCAACCCTAACCCATCTTTTTGGAGGAAGAAGGCAGTGCTCTTGCCCACAAGTTTAATTGTAACAAGTTCCTCATGACCCCCTGCGACCTGGAAATGGAAAAGCAGCAGCGATGGATGGAAGTTCCTCATGAAGCTTGCATACCTCAGTGAGGTGTTTCTGAAACTCAATGAAGTGAATTTACAGATGCAGGGCAAAAACGCACACCCACAGCATTATTGGAATACCGTTACATACTTTAAAAAACAAAACAAAACAAAAAAAAAAAACTGTTACTCTAAAATAATGACACTGTTCAGGTAATTTGGTTATTTTTCATTTTTCCAAGAGGTTGTTGTTTATTGCAACCTGTAATTTATCGCAGATTTCACTTACTTGTTAAAAAAAACAAGTTTTTATAAATTACAATGTGTAAAATAAACCGCAATGGATTTTGAAAACAAAACATTTGTCTGTTTATCGGGGGGGGGGGGGGGTGTGTGAAAGTTTTCTTATCAACCAAAGGGGTGCCCAGCAGGAAAAGTTTGGGAACCACTGACTGAGAAAATATACAGTACTGTTCTCCTATGTAATATAGATATGTCATATTTCCATTATAAATTTGTTTTAAGAGCTTGCCAGCCTTCCCGGGATACTGGTAATCTTTCTTCTTATATCATGCTATCACTGCTGCTGATATAGAGTTTCTGGCAGCCCTTGCAGTGTTCAAGGCCGCTCACCTTATCCTCGCTGTAAAATCAAGCCCACAGGATGATTATACAAGGGGGCAGCACGAGCTGACATGTCAGGACCAACTGACTGCACGAACTGATGACAAAACAAATGACACTTGCATCTGATCACCAGATGAACTTGTCAGACCCCTCATTCTCTTGGCGGGATCCGTCTGAGGTAAAAATACTTTTTCTTGACTTTAACCTTGCTGTGCTGGAGCACCGCAGCAACTGTAAAACACCACGGATGAACAAAATATCTCCTCAATTGATGTCATTGTGAAACATTTCTCAGCTGCTACCTGTATTACATGTCTAATAGGGCGCACAAACAAAACACTCAGAATAACTAATCCGATTTTTGCATATAATGCAGCATTTTAGAAAATGTGTCACCAAACGACATACACTGAACACGGGTCTTTTTCACTGCAGTTTGAATTATCACAGCAGGAAAAGAGCATGTGGAACTAATAACAATAATGATGGCTTGCCTCCACTTGGATGTTCCAGGAAGTCAGCGACAGTGAGCCAGCAGGCACAGTACCAGAGCTCTGGCACTGACACACCTAAATGAGATCCAGCTAATATCAATATTATTAGTTACACTAATGTGTTAACATTACAAGTTAACTTAATTTTACTTGTTTGTGGTGTCTGGGGGTTTTTGCTGTGTTTCCTCATGAATACTAACACTAATGCTCATAAGGCTAAAATCATGCCACAGACAGGTGACTGTGGTGGTTTCAGAAGTATGTGGCAGTTATTAACATAGCTCAGACATGGTGCCCACAGCTTGTGGTGCATTAGTACTCATTTCAGTGCTCGGGACAGTAGGAGTGTAGTGTAGGCAGGTAGGTAGGCATGGGGATCAAAAAGGAACCCAATGCACTTAAACTGTCTTTGTACTTGGCATTATAAGCTTGCGCTTCAACTCCACTTCCTGTTGTCTCCGGTAAATGGAGTAAATATCATTGTGCCAAAGAAATTTGGCAAGCCTCCAGGTACAGAAACAATACTTACTCACATGTGCTTCCCTCTCTGTTGGGTTGTGGAACAGCCAGTCTGCATTTAACAAAGCTGATTACATTCCTATCTGTGCCAACCAGCTATCCCTTGGGCTTTTGGCTCTTACTGAGACTTTGGTCCAACCAGAAAACCCTGCTGCCCGAGCTGCCCTCTTTGCTAACTACAGACCCTGTCCCGCGCCTCCTGTCTGTCCAGACAAGGAAGTGGGACTGGTTCCCTAATTTCCACTGGAAATTGATTCACCTTTTCCCCTCCAAACGACTCTTTCAAGAACCATACTGCTAAGGTGACTGCTCCATTAAAAGTCTTTGCGGATGTTGAAAAAAATGCTGATTGTGGATGGGATGGACACACCATTGTTTTCCACTGCTGAGCAATGGGACATGCTGCTCATCCGAGGTGACGTGAGCATCCACTTTCACAATCCAAGTCCAACTTCTAGTCCAAAAGATTTGCATTCAACCTAAAGTTGAACGAGCACTAATGCAGGTTATTCATTCCAGCAGCTATCAGACTATATAACACCTTCCTGCGGCTGCAATAAAATCTGCACTAATTACATTACTTTTTTTTTGCACAACTAAGTTTTTCTTATCATCACTTTATCATCATCACTGTCACTTTATATATATATATATATATATATATACATATATTCTATATTTTTCTTGTACCTCTGCTCCTTTTTTCTATTCTTGTATTTATTTTATATATGTGTGGTTGCTGCTGTAATGACGAATTTCCTATATGTGGGATAAACAAAGTGCTATCTTATCTTGAGTGCTATAGCACCATCATTTATCCTGCTTATTGCAACAGCAGTCCTGTTTTGTAGACTCCTAATACTGTACATAGACCCTATTCCTGCCAACTTATCCCAAACTCCCATCACTGTGCCAACAAACACATTAAATGTTCCACAGTGAAAATGATCTGCTGGCTTTTCAGTTGTTTTCAACTGCATTCAAGCAGGTTGTGGCTACACCCCTGCTCAAAAAGCCTTCACCCATTCCTGTGTAAGATCAAACTGTCAAATGGGTTGGGCTTTGCTCACTTCAAAAAAAACAGAGCCGATAGGCAAAGAAAGATAGGCAAGAAAAATCTGTCCTATCCTGAGTAAATAAACCACCCAACTCTTGGTTAAAAAAAAAAAACAAAAAAACAAAACACCATTATCTCCTGCTTAAGCTACCTAAATGTTAGTCTGTTGCTCATTGACCCCCACTAGCTGTGCAACCAATGAAACTCCATCCTCTTGTCTTCTAGGCCAGCGGGTTATTCCAAGGAATGCTGTCTCATATTGTCATCTCTGCAAAATTGTTCTTGCCTGTTTGTTGATTGTTGATTGTGATATAAACTACCCTCACTGATTGTAAATAATGCTGTAAAATGAGCGCTTCCAATCCAAATTTCCAAAAATCTTTGACACTGACCTCGTCAAACCAATTCAAACAACAAACATGTGAAGCGAGTCTCCATCTTGCCATCCATCCAAGGTTTGTCAAATCCAATCCAATCCAATCCTTTATTGAAGATGTACTGAGGAGTCTGCTATAAATCCAACGGTTGTGTTCACACTGAGGAGTTTAAGGAATGGAGCAATGCCAAACAACATTCTGACAACTCCATTAAAGTTACAAGAAAATAAATCTGACTTGCAGTTTCATGCATAAAAATGTTACAAATTACTGCTTACTAGTACTAATACTAATATGAGAACATAACTCAGGGTAAGTTGTAAATCGTTGTTATTAATTTTATAATTTTTTTTTTTTTTACAATTGATCCTATTTCAACTTTAAAATTCATACCATTTTGGAAACAAAGCTTCGCTAACTTAAGAAATTTGCCTCATTTATTTCAGTGACCTTATGCTCCAATTGACAAATCTACTGTATTCAAGCAGACATTTTGCATGTGCTGTATAAAAATGTGCTACCTTAAATTGATACGTCACCTCAATTTGCCAGTTGTTATTTTAATGATTAGCTGTGAGCATGCAGTGAAAAGGATTCTGTCAAACACATGACCTGGAAACAGGGATGTAAAACAGAAGCTTTTTTATTGAGCCACCATTCACTAAAAAGGGGGTCTGACAAATTAAAAGAAATTGCAAGACTTGTTCATTCCCTGCAGCTGGCTGTACTTGATCAAACCATGCATAGAATCAACACACTCAACATGTTTAACCACTGGGACTGCAATTAATTTCCAAATCAGTTTCATTTGAAGATCCCTTTAAATAGATTTCCCTGGACAAGTAGAGCCCCAAACTCAACGTTTAATGTTGTAGAGCCATTACACTTCCATTTATTTTAACTGTTGCAGCGTTTTCATCGACACCTGCTGGCAAACTGAGCACGGATGAAGTGAAAACTGTTATTGAAAGAGGCCCCAACTAATCTATGTGCATGAAAATTACATTTCCTCCTTTAATTTCAAGTTTTTACCAAGCATTGTCATACCACAGCAATTTGTTAGACCATGCAAGCTCTGAGACTTGGGAGAATGTTTAAAAATTATCTTTAATTTATGGAATAAAAAAGGTTTTTGGTTTATCAAAGCAAAAGAGACAGAGAAAACAAGATTCGGTTTGAAATATCCATTAATAATGGATAAAAGCATAAAAAGAGTAATTTAACTTCAATCATTTCAACCGACTGGTGTATTACTCAACATGTTGCTGAACAGACATTGACATCCAACAGGAGAGAGCCAAAAGAGAGAAGCTTTCTCCGGAGAAAGTTGACCAGTAAGTACAGAGAAGAGAGATGTAAGGCAGAGATGTCATGTGATTTGACTTTGAGTCACGAATCATATACCTTCATGTAATACCAACTTCCTCAAGCATGAACACACAGACATTCATTCATCTTCTACCACTTATCCGGAGCCAATCCCAGCTCACATTGGGTGAGGGCGGGGTCACCCTGGAAAGGCCACCAGTCCATCGCAGGGCCAACACACAGAGACGGACAGAGACCAACAACCACTCACCCTCACACTCAGACCTACAGACAATTTAGAGTCACCAGTTAACCCAAACAGTGGGGCAACAGTGCTAACCACTACGCCGCCATGCTGCCAACAGACAGACATGAAAGACTAATTCATGTGTATTCAGTACTGAAGCATATCATCTCTGATGTCCAGCACGAGTAAACATTCATAAAACTGCGTAGAAATCATGTTTGCTTATTTTAAATTTTTAAACCTAATTAATCAATCAATCAATTTAAACCTAATGAAGGCTTGCATGTGCATTAATGTCACCTTTTTGATAGTGCCTTTCTAATTTCCAAAATGTAATCAAATATAGAACTCGGGTCTGTATGCCTTTCTCTCCTAATGGCGTCAATATGTTTCCGTTGTGGAATTGGTTCCCAAATGGACATATATGTTAGATTTGTTTTGCTCCACTATCAAAATTAAGATACATGTTAGAAACGGATAGCGGGGAAAGTAGCTCTTTGTGCAGAGCAATCAAATGAATGTGTTGTTTGCTGTCCTCTGTACTTAGGGCATGATACTCCAAACAATATAAACAATTTACCAATTTCTACAGTCATGTAAACAGCCTAAACTAAGCTTTTTTCTTTTTACTTGTCTTCAGACGGCAGAAAGCCAACACATGAATGGCACAAAATAATTCAAATCATACCCCCTAACTGTTAGATGCAACGGCTCAAGTAGTAAATATTGTAGATTTCCAGTATTTTTGTCACTCATGTACAGATGTTCCCTTTCAAGTAAATGCATGTTGGCCAGAAGGCATCACATGATATTTATTGAAACAGCCCCACATTGTTACTCTTAGAGGCTTAGATAGTCCAACAAGTACTTTTAGCGAACATGGTGGGTGTGGACTTATTAGACATGGTGTATTTTCAGTGGAGGCAGGAATGAGCTTATATCAAACGAGTAATTGTTTTTGAATTAAAGGACTCAGCTTGACTCGATTATCTGACCACAGTGCTGTCACATGCTAAGTTTTTCTGCACTTGTGACATTGATGTTTCAGTTTTCATATTGCAAAGCTTGTGGGAAGACCGCTCCGGCTGGAAAACTGCATTATCTTTCGCAAAAGTCACAAAATTCTCTTACATCTAAGTCACAGGCAGGTGCTGACAGGCATACGCGTCAAGCCTGCGTCACAGCAGGAGTACCTTTGAGTCTGGGCGTGGTTATTTGCTTCCAGGTTAAACTTTTGAGATCAGTCTTTGGCACATTTTAACATTTGAACATTTAACACATTTGTGACTGATACTGCCAGAGAGCACAAGCTGCATAGCTCAGACGAGCATTACGTTATTTATCATTTCAGTAAAATTGAAGTAAATCGGCTCATTTAATTCATACATATTTTTATTTTGTATGAATTACTGAGTGCTGTTTTTGTCAATGATCATTAGGTTACTCTTTTTTTTTTGTACTTTAAACCGTCATACAGGGATCTGGAGTCTAGAGTCAGCATATCATTTTTCATCAATTAATGTATCATTTAAATTAATATATTTTCAAATAGATTTATACGCCAGAAAATGTCACGACATGAGTAAACATGAGTATATGTCACTTCTGATGTGATAAGTTAAATCAATGTTGTTTGCATCAACAGGCTTCCCAGCATGCATTGTTTGAGAGCTCAAACTGACTTTTTTGTGATTTGAAAAAGGCAAATGTGCTGAAAACCTCTATGATAAATGAAGTCATGTTGATTTCTTCTTTTTTAATACATCAGCGATGGAACGCAGGACATATTCAATGAATAGCTTTTCACTCTTGTTACATGGGGAATATCGAAGTGTCTCAGTAGCAGCACTGTGAGTTTCATTTGCCCTGAATTCGGTTCATTGTGGTTCCAAATGTAAGCAGCTGCAGATTTAAGTTGAAACATTTGAGAAGAAAAACCTCTGAAGATGTAAATAGAGGACAAATCTAACTTTAACCTTACTGTTGTTGATTTATAGACTGCCACAAGTTCATAGAACTTGTTATTTAAAGTTCACTGAACTGGCTTTCAACTTCAAAAGTCTTGAGAGCCAAACTAATTATTTAACTTTAGTTCAGCTATGTCAGACTTTTAAAGGCGCTGCGAACGATGCTCAGTTCAACCAGCTTAGTTGTATAAAAACGTCCCTCTACAGCACACTGATCAAATGCCAAGTCTTAACTGAACACAACCATGCGTTTCTGATTGACTTCATGATGGGCCATTTTTCCACGTCCACGGCCATAAATGAGTTTGGCATGGGTTTAGTTCCCCCATGGATATACAGGCAGGAAGCCTGACAGTGGGACCATTGTGATGAATAGCCTTTTAAAACTATGAAGTACAGCTCCACCATTGTTTTGTCCGCCACCTCCTGACGCACCCCTTCCACTCCCTCTTTTCCTTCCCTCAACACTTTTTCTGTTTGATGGATTGGTTTCCAGCCACTAAGCGTCACCGCCATTAGCTGCAGGAGCTGTCCAATACTGCCACAGCGGCATATGGGTGGAGACACATCAGAGAAACGACCCACCGACACTTCCAGGCAATGGGCCCGAGATGCAACACAAAACCCGGTACCGGACGCCTCATCTCAGACAGCTATTGATGTTTCATGAGACTGAATGTCACAGCACAATGAGACAAACAGAACATCCTCATCATACCTCTGTGATCATGATGTATTCAGCAGTAATTGAACCTGAAGACAAAATCTTTAAGAAATGCAAATAATGTTTAGCATTATGATTTTTTTTTTTTTTTTCCAGTTTCAGATATAGTTGCACTACTTTTGGCTTGGAGCTTGATTTTCATTCATTTCCATTCTTAAATTTGTGCAGCTCTAAATAACTCTTTCCAAGGTGAGAGAATGAACATACGTAACGTGGCCAAGCATAAAACAATCACAAGCAAGCAACAAGCCAGGGTCGTATGTAACTAGTCGGCTGAGTAGGGACAGAGTTCTTCCCCCCAGGTGGGTTAGAGAAGTCTGACCCATACCCTAACCTCTGGGTAGAACAAATGATGTTAATGGTCCGTTGTCAAATGTTTCCCAAAGAGAGAGTCATGATGAGCTTTCCCATCCTTGATCATGTTTATCACCTCAGGTACCAAATGCCGCTTGCTGGTTATCTCCACAGGATCTTCACGCTTGAGGCTTTCAATCACCGGACTAATCAGTTCAAGAGGTCAGTCAGGAGCAATGTGTCTAAAAATACAGGACATTTGGAATGTCACAGTTCAGATACCCCCCCCCCCCACACCATCCAAACGTTTTGGGGGGTCCCTGTAAAATCCTAATCCTTCCATAGTCGGACAGTGGCTCATCATCTACATCACCACAAACTATTACACTTGTGGATGACGGCTATCAAGGCTCGGAGTGCAGGCAGAACCCAATTCACACTCCTCCCCTCTCACCGAGGTGTTAGCCATCTCGGTAACGATCGATTACTCACTGCCGGTGGTGACACAGGCCTTCTGCACAGCTGTCATTCGTTGGAGCTTGGCATGCTACCGTTAGAGGAAGGGACTATTTCATCCTTCTCAGGACCAGAGAGACAAACTGAGACACACAGAGCAGACCAGAGGCAAACAGGTAGCGAGAGGCGGTTTCATAAACAGTCCAGGTTTGGTACACAGGAAGGCAGTCAGCACAGGCAGCAGTACAAGAACACAAGGCTTGAGATAACTCGAGGGAAGCATGAGGGAAAACGCCAGAAAGCTACTCACAAAGGATGCAGACAATCTGACAAAGACATGGGGAATTAGGCGGGGTATAAATACACTAGGGAACGAAAGACAGGTGAAAGACATTAGGGTGGAGACGGCAATCACAGAGGAGGGAAAAAACCAAGAAGCAAAACAAATGACAACACAACAGCACATAGACTACAAAATAATACAGTTGAGCAATCGCTCGCACTCAGACCTACAGACAAATTAGAGTGACCAGTTAACCCAAACATGATGTCTTTGGACGGTGGGAGGAAACCAGAGCACCCAGAGGAAATCCACGCAGGCACGAGGAGAATATACTCACTCTGCACAGAAAGGCCCCAGCGCTAACCACTAAGCCGCCATGCTGTCCGCTCTCCTTACCATCTGGGACAATTCAGGCCTCATTCTGCTCATGAAATGGTCTTTCAGATGAACCTCATGAAGCTGTAAAGGCTGTAAAGGCAGAATACCAAATTAGGCAGAGTGAGACCACTGTGGATGTCAAAGGCTGAAGTCAGACGTGCAAGGAACGAGCTACATGTTTCTTGCCAAGTTCAGTCTTAACAGAAACTGGCGGGCTTGTTTTAGGCTCTACAGGACCTTGCTGTGGGTCATGACAGGGGAAAACACTTCCTCTCTTCCTCTCCTTTGTCAGTGGAGGAGTTTGGTAGGGCCTCTTGTGACGGAGGTGCGATACGTGCTGGCCTTGTTGATGACATGGGCTTAGGGATTTGCAGCACGGAATATGGAGGTGGTAGCGCAACAGGTGTGGCGGATTCCAGATCGGGATCCACTGGAGGACCTCAGCACCTCAGAAAGACAAGGATAAAGTGTCTGTGCATCAGTAGTTGTTACACATTCTTCGACATTAGTCATTTTGGATTTTTTTTCAGATTCAAGTGAAATAACTGCTTGCAAACTCTGACTTTCCCATTTTTCTTTCTCTTGTTCCCACATACTAAAAGCCCCCCACTCGACTGTAAATACTTTATTTCTTTTAAATACTTTTAGACAGCACTTTTGGGGTCTCACAGTTCAGATTTCCCCCACAATAACCAAGTCTCCCCAAATTTTGGGTTTTGTCCTTTGTAAGCCCTTCGTTACAGGACTTACATAGCCGAAGACTGTGCCTCACTTTTGCAATATCAAGCATCAGTCAAACAGGAACACTCAGTAACTGCCAGTGTAAACATCATCAGCTGACACAAAGTTATATCAAATCTGCCTTCCAGGCAGAAGGATGAAGCTAGAGTTTGAAAGTTATGAAATGTTTCTCTGAGTTAATTCCTTCCCTGGAAGATACCCCAGAAGTCACAGCAGGGAAATGTTCATGAATAAAATCTCAGGTATGATTTTACTAGGTAATATATAAAGGGAAAAGGAGTTAATGCTGAATTTAGTCTGTTTGTTTTACTATGGGCACACGTCCATCTTACAGAGCCGAAGTGATGGGCTAATGAGCTCGTACAGATTTAACAGAAAAATTTTTAGGAGGCCGTAATTCTCATTATAAAACCAACTGCTATAATTCAGCAGTGTGATCCAGATGGGATTAACAGATGCTGTCCACACACAATAGAATATATACCTGGAAAAACAAAACTGTAGAAAATATTAGAATAACCAAATTATCAACATAGCATACAAACAATGAACTGGTTCAATGTATAGAATAGTTTAGAATAGTTCTGGCCCAACTGGACAAAAGAGCTCAGACAGCATCAAAATTTTAAATTACTCAACTCATGTTTTGGATTGGGTTGTTGGCCGTTGAAGGTTATGTACAATATGTATATTAATAATACCCATATTTGATGAATGGTCTTAAGATTTTATTGGTATTGACTGAACGCCCGGTGCATCGGCCATTTGTAGTTTTCTTTGCCACTGAAGGAGGTTTCTTGCCAGGAACAGGTGGTTGATTGCAGCTGTATAGGAGCACCAGTCACTGTGTGTTATTAAGACAAAAGGTGATAATCAAACCTTACAAATAGCTCCTTCCAACATTCTGTAAGGGTCTTTCCCCAGATATGGTAAGTCGAATATTCTGTATAAATAATTATCCATCAGAAAGAAAGAAAAAAAAAAAAAAAAAGGAGATAAAATGTTTTCTGAAACGAACCAATGCCCAGGGATTTTAGAGCGTGTTGAAAGAAAATCACTTCTGTTATTTCATTCCACATAAAGCATGGCATTTTTATCAGGGGGGCGAATCTGGGCTCAAATTCAATGATATTTTATCAGTTTGGACAGTATTTTTTCTCTATCTGAAATATGTCATGTCACACTACTGTTTATTGCGTTTGACCATGCTGAAAGTTGTACAAGGCTGCAATGCCTACGTGTGCAGGACAAACCTCTGACCCTACAGTGAGGAGGCACTGATGGGGAATAGTTTATTTCAAATAGATTAGGCCAGGGGCAACAGCACACATGCATTTACATTAAGTCTCAGCAGAGTCAACTACACCCAAACAACCATTTTAAATACTTGCATTCTTGTCAGAAGGAGAAGAGTGTGCGACTCATCTTGTCTCTGACGAGTAATGCACTTGAACTGTTTAGACATTTTCAAAGAAGAAGAAAAAAAAAATGCAGGAGCAGGACAAAAGTCATTTTGCCCACTGAATCTAAACACTATCACCTTCCACACTGTGTGCAGTGGGGGCACAATATGGTAAAAGCCATAAAGACCCAAGCTTGTGTTGTCATATTTAACTTTGGAGGTCAGCAGCTCTAAAGTGAAGTGCATGTGCCAGGTAACAAGCTTTATTTAGCCCAGCAACTAAACAAAAGTATGGACTCAGCACAAGCACAGATGACACTAAGATATCTATTTAGAGTGCACACGAATGCACAAGTTTCTTAGTGGTTAACTAACCCATTACAAACAGTTGCCTTCGTTCCTAAGTGCCAAAAAGACATGTGAGCCAGCAAGCAGGTACGGCAAACAGCCAAACACAAAGTTACTGCTTCACGGGGGTGGCAGCAGCGGGGACTGTGGTGCCAATGTTATGTCTTTTTCTCACAAGCTTGTCTTGTCTTGAGAGGACCTTTGTCAGCATGCAGCGGCAAGCGGTGCTGGCAGGAGGGCTTCCTCTGAGATCATGGATGGATTACTGAACAGACATATAAGGCACAGGTCCAAAGACCCAAGAGGGCAGGAGGCCCTGGATCTGAGCAGCTGTTTCAATATCTTGCTGGCAGGTCAATGAAACTAATTCAGAGAGACGAAAGCAACAAAAAGATTTGCAAATAGACAAAATGACCAACAATAGGACAAAAGTAAACAGGCACAAAACAATTACTCCACACCAAGGCAACAAATGACACAATGGAGACACAAGGCAACAAATGACACAATGGAGACACAAGGCAACAGCAAAGAGACACAAAATAGTCCGCATAGAACACAATAACAAAAGGTTCCAAACAAATTTAAAGAGATCCAAAAAATAAATAAAAACACAACGAAAGATTTAGAATGTTTATACATAGCTGTGTTCATTGTCTGTTTGTTTGTTTTTTTTCTCTCTCTCTCTCTCTCTCTTTTTCGGCTTTTCCTTGCCACAGCAAGTTCATTCTGTGACTTGCATGATTGATTTGGCCACAGTTTTTACACCAGATGCCCTTCCTGCTGCAACCCTCTCGATTTATCCAGACTTGGGACCAGCACAAGCCTACCACTAGTTTGTTTACACTATTTGAAAACAGAAGTAAAATGCAAGCACAAGAAAAAGTTTTCACAGTCCAAAGTTTAATCCTGTCCATATCACCAGAGGAAGTGTCAAGCAAGTTTGCAAAGTCTGAAGTCCGAAGTATGTGAATGTCATGTCACGTAACGGTCGCTTCATCAGTGACATTTCAATGAAGGTATACAACACGCCATTGATTCAGTAAGTGATTTGACTGTGTTACTCAATTGTTGAGAATCAATAACATGTTAATTAAGCAATGTTTATAGATCTGTAAGCAAAACATCAATGAGATCACATCAGAAGTGCTTCTCTGGATGGGCTGCTGTTGGTGCAAATCCAACATTTCAAAGACCTCTTACCAGCATCAGTAGAAAGTCATGGATCAGTGGTAAAAACCATGAGAAGTAAATTTAGACTATATACTATTTCTTCTGCGCGTCGCTAATTAAAAGTATAAATATTGCACTTTAATAAAGGGGAAGTCAGAAGTGTGGAGTCAAGTCACAAATTTGATGACTCTACCATGGTGAAATGGCCCGAGACTTGATGATTTGCAATATTTATTGCTGATGTCAGCCAATGGCAATCACAGCCACAGCAGCATTGTCTCTGGTCAGGTGGAAGTAGCCCTTAGTGGTACACGATAGCACCAATGAATGTTCCCCGAGGTATTGTATTTGGGTTTGATGATTTCAAAACAGAGAAGAATAAAATAAGAAGCGTTTTTTTTTTGTTTTGTTTTGTTTTTCTTTTTTTTTTTTTATTTTGAGATGGCAAGCGGCAACTGTTGTTGTTTTTTCTTGAAGAAAATATGCATTGCTTAGCTATTAATTTCACATGTAATTCGAAGTGTTTTATTCTTAATTGACCTTCAGAGGTCTAAGAAGTAGACTTGATACAACTTGATCTTATCTGTGACATGGGACCGGAGACTTGGACCCTGAGGCTTGTGACTGACTTGAGCGAGGGGGACTTGGTCCCACCTCTGAGGGGAGTTGGTGCATAACCCTGAAAACAGATTTTTCACCATAAATAACCCAAATTTTCAGTAATGACTGGAATCATTTCTACCTCACAGGAAATAAAGATATTGACACAAGAACTTCTACCTCAACTGCTTGTATTTGTCTGATCGACTTTCAGCACACTTCTCCTCTCTGCCCACACTAAAAGCTTAGCATGGCCTGAACAATAATCAATACTTCTGAAAATGAGAAGTAGAAAGAATGGCACATCTGTCACGGCTATCTCTCCCTCTTTGGCCTTTTTTTTTTTTTTCTTTTTGATGAAGCACTTTCTTCCAGAAACTAAAATTCTGCTAATGACTTGGGGACTGGCAAGCATTCAGATAGCTTCAGGATTAAAGGCAGAGATCACCATCTCGAGAATGGCATGGAAATGCCTGATTCACATGATTTACCTTGAGGAAGCTGAAGGATGTTATAGAAAATTAAAATCCAGCAGCTCCCCACCTTTTCATATTGCCCTAATATCTAAATGCTAACAAGTTAAGTTATAATAATGTTTCCATAAGAAAGGAGAAAATGTTTTACTGACACTCTCACACTTTCTGTTTCCCCTATTCCTTTTTCTTCTAATGCCTTCGAACAAAAAAATGGATATGTTTCAGGAAGAACAGAGATACATTACGATTTTAGACCGTCTATATATTCCTTCTATACTTGCACTTTGATGATGATGGTGATGATCTCCATTTAGTCCTGTTCCTTAAACGCATCAGCTGCAGATACAGACGAAAGACAGAAGCTCCTCTGCAAACGAATTGGTTATGATATGCCTCGAGGGTGGATGAAGTGTAATGATGAACCAAAAAGCTGTGTGTATTTTATTTATTTATTTATTTATTTTTATGTGTGGCCATCACATTACCTACTGTAATATGCCTAATGTACGGGGTTGTATAAACATGAATGTTGTTGTATGTACAGGGTGTGCTGACATAACATAACACAGTCTCTGCCTATAGCTCAAAGATGAAGCAGATTGTGCCCTCAGGGTCAGTGGCTCCCTTCTCCCACCTCTAAACTCCTGTCTTATTAAACATTAATGGACCTTATGAAACTGGACTCCTCTCGGCCCGAATGGGAGATAACTGCATCGGCAGTGCAATTTGATAGCATAATCATAATGTAGACAGCTCCTAGGCCCTGACAGCAAGCTAGGTGGCTATGCTGCTGGAGCTGAGGAGTTGACACCTGAGACTTAAATGAAGGACAAGAGTTGGGGGGGATGTGTGTGACTAAATGTGTCTCTGGGTGTAACGCAGCACTGGTGGGTTTAGAGATAAGGCCTTAGGGAGAAGGAGATAGCGCAAGATGCGGGATAAACAGTGCTATACCAGTGTGAAAGGATAAAATACCTAAAGAGACAGAAGGTGAATAGAAGAGTCAGGGAAGTGAAGACATGAAATGAAGAAATGAAGACTTTTTGGAGGAAATATGGGGTCGCCACAGTGTCGAATACAGATTTAAGTGGAAAAAAAAAAATCCCTGCTTCTGACTATTAATTGAAACTTATTTTCACTCTTTACTCACAATGCCACTATGGTTCAATGGCCTACATCGCCTTATCTGATATAACATTTATGAATCTGTCTTGAATCCCCTCTTTGCAGACCTCACACTGTCTCCCCTACATGGGTGTTAATGGAAAGTTTATGTGCTTGTTAGCAAATATAGACTGGCACTGGCAAGCTGTCAGTTGGAGTTGCTGTACTGTGAAGTTCTTGTTGAACATATCCTTAGCGTCTGTGTAGCACAGGGGTCTATCAAGCCTGTCTTTTCCGACCCCCTTTTTCTTTTCCAGTGTTCTCCTCTTCCACTCTGCCCATGACCTATTCTAAAACATATGGAGAAAGAGTTAAGGGAGAAAGAAGCAATTAGGGCATTGTTTTTCAGTTTTGGTGCTGAGAGAAGAAAAATGCTGGGGGGATCTCACATCATGGAGGATGCAGGAAATGGGGGATGGACACTCCCCTAGCACACAACATCTGCTAGGGTGGTGTCTTTGAGCGCTCAGTCCCAGGTGCATCGACAAACAGAAGCTATATTTCCCACCAAAAAAGCAAAATCAGTTATTTTACTTTGCTGTGTGACACCGCACGTTGTCTTTTCTTTTATGTTGCTTTTCATGATTTGGTTAATGAGGCAGAAACTAAGTGTTTAAATTGGACATTATAGCTTTAATGTAATTTAAGAAAGACATTTAAAAAAAGTCAAGTGAAATTGTAATGTGGATTTGCAGTAAAGGGATAAAACAGTCCAGCTGGCATTATTATAAATCACTTCAATGTAAATAGCTTCAGATCACAAGAACAGGCTTACAACCTCTTGTTTGAAGAAAATATCCTCAGTTGTAAGTCTTATATATATATATTATTATAAATATATACATTGCGACCATATGACAAGCCTGAGAATAGACCACAGCTTCTTATTTTCCTCTCATCGTATTTCGGAAAGATAACTTATGTCCTGGTTTAGTTTCATGTGTAGGGGATGTACATACATGAAATGTTTATGTGAAAACCTCCCTACTTCTCTCTTTATTTATTAGTTCAGTTAATATTTTCCTATTGAGTTTATGATCTCAGCTTCGGGTTTGAAGTCTTTTTCTATACAGCGTGATGTTCGTTTTTTAAATGTTGGCCCCTTTTAGAGGGAAATAGAAAAAAAATAAATAAATACAGGGTATAAATTAAGACATGTCTGCTGTGTGATTGACAAATACAGGGTACGGGCAGGTCAGACCCCCCCCCATCCATCTTCAGCTCCATCTTCTCCTGGGCAGAGTTCAGCTGTCAGTTTTGCTATTGACTGACAGCTTGAAGACTTTCTGTATATGCATCAGTGTTGGTCAAAATGTGGAGGTGATATATGGCCATCATTCCATATATGGCACAGATTTGGGCCTTGGAACTAGGAGTGTACCGGGCCAAAAAAAAAAAAAAAAAAAAACCCCAAAATTAAACATAGTGATTAATTCAATATCGTTAGTTTTTCTGGATGTTAATGTTGAGGATTTGAACAAGCAGTTGTGGCACAAATGAAATAATGATTCTGCGCATGAGAGGCACATTAACAGGAGTTCATGTCCACCAGGGGCAGTGGCATAATAAAAGTGTTATTTTTGGATTTATCTATTCATTTATTATCAACACAGCATTCAACATTATGTTGGCCGTTGTTGCAGTCGCCAAAAACTGGAGTTTTTCTATCACCCACTGGGTCATTTTCCACTCCGATCATCCTGACAGCCAGATCCAAGCAAGACCAGAGTTCAGTGCAGTCAGCTAACTAATTAGCGAGAGTGGAAGACTGTTGTTATAGTGCTTCAGTCCACACAAGGTAACACTGATAAAGTTCTTCTTTTAATCACTGCCACTGTGCAGTAATCGCTTATAGGTCATTTGTACAGTATTCCTCATTAAGGTAGGGTGCTTCAGTTATCTCTCTTTATTGATCCAGCTGAGAATTTGACAAAGTTGCTGACAGTTAAGACCTTTTAGAGAAGGGTTGTACCATTTGGCTGTATTTTTCTAAACTATATTAAGGTGTCCATGCTTGCGTATTCTTCCCCAACCTTATCTCTTGCAATTTTGGGTGTGCAACAGTGACAATGCGTTTAAAGTTTAATGTCTTCACCCTCGAATAACTTTGTGCAAAACATGTTCATGCAGTTATTATCAATAGTTGCGATATTGATATATTTTGAATGTAGCATTTAGTGCAACTGTTATAACCATTCTAAAAGTTATCTGCTTTCACTTGGCAATCTGTCTAACAGGCTTAAGTCATAGGTTGCATCACATAATGCTTCAGTCATTTGCACAAACAGAAAATCAAATTTATTATGTATCGGAAGCTGCAAGATAAGGGATGAATATCTCACCCATTATGTGCTGGAGGAAGTGTCTTCAGGGCTGACGGGAAATCATTATGTAAGTTGGTGGAGCAGCGAACTGAACTCTAAATGCGTTTTGGAAAGACTTCCTGTTGTTGGGTTGCTGAGTTCTAATTAGTACAAGTGTGGCACATTTACACAGAGAGAGTATTGCATTTCCTGTGCATGGTCAATGTTTTATTAATACCAAAATGCACATATATCTCTGGAACCAGTATGTACGGAAGCAAGCGCACGTGCACTTAGCTATCCTTTGTGTAATTTAATTAGAAATAAATAGCAAAAGGGCATGTGAGCGGAGATGTAGCCTGGACGAGTAATAGGATTGTTCACATTTAAAGCTGAATTGAGCTTGGTGTTGCCGTCAAACTGATCTTATATAATTAAAGCCTTTAAATGATGTGCTGTGAAAGCGACAAAGCTAACGATTGGGATGATTTATTGAAGGACACTACACGGAGAGCAACATAAGATATATTTGGAACTCATTTTCATTTTTCACATTTATCCTTTCGTATGTTTCTGAGTTTGCCGAGGAGTCTTTGCCGTTTTGCTCACAGATCTATGAGCGTGTCAATCTCGCCTTTCCCCCGCGACAGCTGAGTTGGGAAGAGAGCGAGTGACACAACCAGAGAGCGAGAGGGATTTCTGTTTAGCGCAGTGATCTGCCTGTCCACAGGGTGTTACACGTGCTTACCTATCGCTCAGTGGTGACAAAACTTTAGAGTGATCACTTCTAAGCGTTTACTTTGTGACAGTCAAAAGTTAACTTCAGTCTGACTCTTATTCTGTAGGAATGAAATATGTCTGAACAAGGCCTCATGTTTGGGCTTAATACTGTCAAGACCTGACAAAAGTCAACTGATGGCTACTTTGGGGCTACTGTTATGGATTACTGTCCTGAAGGTATGGTGCAGAACGACTACTCTGAGTTATTATGGACATGTTGGTCTACGGGCTCAAAGCACAGTTCAATAGATTTTGTGGTTCCTCAACATACCAAGTAACAGACTGTGTAGTTAACATTTCAACAGCTCTTCGACAGAAATAATTTCGAAACATTCATTGAAGTGCATTCCTGGGTATTTGCTGTTTGTCGGGAGAGCTGTGTGCAAAATTCAGTAATTTATATGGTTATTCCATCAAAGTGAAACTTCAACAAATGCTTCAACCTGCTTTTTCTTTACACCTGACACAATGCTATACCCAGTGTGGATCAGTGGTTTAGAGTTGGACCATAAAAATACAGACGGACATAGTGGAAATTAAAGTTAACAAAAGTAAAAAAAAAAAAAAATCTTCACATAATGTAGCTCCAATATGTGTGCTATTTTTTGAAATGCTGGATCTCCTGTATGTTGTACGCTCGGCTGCTATACGGAGTGCTTCTCGCCTATTACCACCTTTTCACAATAGCGTACACCTCGCTGTAGGAAACCAGGCATATGCAGACAAGGTCATCATGTGACCCACCCCACGGTGTGAATCCTGTCTGCAATACAGGACTGAGCGTCACATTTCAGCTACTGTAGCCTCTAAATGCTGTCCATGTCCCTGATCGCCGCATGATCATGATTAACTTCAATCCCAAGTGAAGTCTTAGTCTGTCTGCTTCATTAGAAGGATGCTGGCACACAGACATTTAAACAACACATAATCGGACATTTTTATTTAAATCGATGGCAAAGCTTATGACTGGGCACATTTTTTTTTTTTGTTTCAAAGCAGTTTTTCAGGCTTCTGCTGTGGCCGGGACAAATCCGAAGGCGTAAAGAGGCAGAAAGATTATTGTAGTTGTTTTGGGGATCTGGATGTTTGTGTTCACAATTAACTGGCATTGTGACACAAAAAAGGCAAGACAGTTACAGTTATTCGGAAACAGCTGGAATTATGCTTCAACATTGTTTCACAAATGAAATGAAAGAAGAATTACGTCAATAGGTGGCATGAAGTGAATACGTGCTTTCACGTCCCTCTGATCAGTGCGTCCGTGTGTGCCTGCTAGTGATCATCCCTAAAGTTTGTACATGCATGTATCTCCACATCGGCTGTATCGTATTCCTGGCTCAACACTGGTGCATATCGATTTGGAGGTCCTTCTCCTCCAGCTCACACAAACTGCTCCCAGCATGTGTGTGTGGGCGGCGCTCAGGCAACCCAGCGAGGGATCGCTCTTACAACAGCCTCCCAGGTTCTCCACTTTTGTAAATGCAGCAGAACCACAGTTGACTAACTCCCAGGCCTGGTGGCTACACAGCATTAAAGAGCATCGGATTGTGAAAGCATCAGATTTTTGCATAATTACTGCTTGTTAAAAGAAAAAAAAAAAAAAAAAATCAACATAACAGTTGAATGGATTTTGTGCAGCCCCCAAGTTCAGCTTGGCATCAAAACATTATTTGACCTTTTTTTGTGTGTGTGTGTGTGTGTGTGTGTGTGTGTGTGTGTGTGTGTGTGCGTGTGCACTTTTACGTACACCTTGTTTGAATTATTTTCTTCATCGTTTTTCGAATCTGCTTCACCATGCAGGGTTGCTGGAGCCAATCCCTGGTGGTGAACACCCTTCTTACTGGTATAGCAATATCTGCACCACAGACATGTCAGAATAAAAAACAAGATTTTATGGCTTTGTCCGCCCAAAAAAAATTTCTCCCCATTCACTTGCAATTTCGTGTGTGGAACTAACTGGTAAGGATATTACTGTTTTATTTTATGATTTTTCTTTTAACCTTTTGAATATCAACATGATTCAACTGGTGAAATGAAGAGGATAAATAAATAAATATATAAAAAGAAGCACTAAGACTTTGAAAACAAGGAAGTATTCCTTTTCTCTCTCACAGCAAGTTCTTAGAAACCTGCTTACCTGCTAGCTATTATTAGAACAGCTATTGTAATCACCACCTGTGAGTGCGTACATCCATCTGTTGCCGATTTGTCATCATCGGCCTAGGTGTTTATTGTGAGTTGGAGTGGATCATTCTCCAGGTTTGTGTCAGGCAAATCATTTATAGCCACTAAATTTATCAAGATAACACATCTACTGGCACCGTGTACTTTCCTCATCCATGTAGCTGCAAGAGTCTTTTCCGCTATCCGCTATTCCACGTTCCAGCTCTGCATATCCCGTGTAAGCGTCCTGTCTTATACCTATCTCATATAACCGACAGCCAATGAAGATGTGTCTGTGTCTGAGAGTTCCTGACCAGTTCAGGAGGGAAGAGGTTTTAAATTGGTCTTTGTGGTCGCAGAGTCTTCGGGAGCTTCACCTTTAAATGTGATGTCTGTAGATAATTGCCTGGTTTTGTTTTGGTTTTGCGTCTGTGTGTGCGTTTGTTTTCTTTAATGCACTTTACAGATCTAGTGCAGATGTTTAAAGCTGCTGTGCAAATGCAAAGCTGAACTCTTAAAATGATTGCCCAAACCTTTGACACGGTTATGTGAATTATTTTGTTCTTTTATACTCCTACTCTTATAGGATTAAAGGCTGTTGCAATATTTCCGTGTGGCATGTTAAAGGAAACACTTTCAATGCTCAGTGCGCCTGCTCTGCAGGCACACCTGGGCTGTGCTGGTTTATGGTGAGGTGACATCCAGGACTTCAGGTTGAGTTACCACTCATGATCATTGCTCCTCCTCGCTGTGATTCCTGCATACAGCCGCTCCAGTTCCGATCTTCGGTGGAAGATAATGAGCCTGAGTGTGAGCTAGGAAGATGCACCCCTCTGCTGTTGCTCACTGACGGCACAGACCGCGGGGAGGCAAGGAAATACATTTTGTGTTCAGAAGACCGAGAGCGACATGCAGAAATTTTGTGTAGAGACGCATCTCTCTTATCTTCTACGGCTTTTCCATTTCCAGGTTGCAAGGGTGGCTGGAGCCAATCCCCAGCTCACACTGGGCAAGGCACACTCTGGACAGATCGCTAGTCCATCACAGGGCCAACACACAGAGACAGACAGAGACCAACAACCACTCACACTCAGACCTACAGACAATTTAGAGTCACCAGTTAACCCAAACATGATGCATTTGGACGGTGGGAGGAAATGTGCTGCCCGCATATTTCATGTCTACATGAAATTTCCTGTGCGCAAATGTGTATTTGACACTCGCACACACCCATGCACACATCACACATTTGTCACATGCACAAAAATAATTTAACTATAACCCTGTCCTTCTGCTGTTTGTATTGTAAAGGACCCCTTTAGTACTGCTGAATACTATTCCCTCGTTAATCAGTGTGAGGTATTCTGCATGCTCAGTTAATATTTATTTATTGACATAGTTTCAGACTAAGTCTGTCCTAATTAAGGGCTTTCTAGTCCAAAAAAATGAAGTTCAGAGTGAAACAGGACTTTTGTTGTACATTTGTACAAGCTTGCTGATGAGCTCCTATTCATGACTAATAATGGGCGACTTTGTCAGTATGCTTTGTATGCAAATAAATCAATTCAAGTCTAATTGTCAGAAATGTGGTTCAATGAGTGAGATTCATAAATGTATTTTCTGAGCAAAAGAATGTGCAAGAATATTTGCCACTGGGTGTTCCCCATAGACTGCATATGAAGTACAAGCAGATTTTGTGTCTGAAAAGTGAAGCAAAGCAGAAGAGCCTTAAACCACTATTGAACCGTAAAAAGTCTAATGGTATTGAAGTCTATTGGAAACTGATCCTACTTCTCACTTGATGTATTACCTCAGAAAACATTTTACTCTTGAGTGTACACAACAAAATAGATACATGCATTTTGTATTTTAAAATATGGATATGGGTTTGGTGACCGACAAGTCTCGTAGTGAAACCATTATTGAGAGGACATTTTCGCCACTTCAAAGGCCTTCTTGAGAGTTAGGATTTGGTTGTGTGTGCGTACAGTAAATCCATAAGGATTTATTGGCACATTTTTCATGTGCATTCATAAAACTTGGTCTCAGGAGACAAGCAGACTGGATTTACGTCAGCATTTTTTTCAGCATGATTTAATAAAAGCATTTGATGATAAATTTCTCTGTACATTTACATTAATGCTGTGAACCAACTTGCCCCCCCCCCCCCCAAAAAAAAAAGCTTTATATTTTTTCAAAATTATTTTCCAGCTGCATCTGTGGTCAAAGCAAAAGAAACGGCATAGTACAGACATAGCCATGAGGTAGACCAAGTTTGAACGTTGACAGTAAGTCGCATTGTTGTCCTGAAGTTTGTTACTGAGTCTCACACATGAAATAAAGGAAGATGACAACTTCAGTGCCTCATACTAACTGAAACCAACTGTCTGTTGGAATAGTTTTATTTACTGGTAAATATGCAGCAGTTTGTTCAAACACATTGTTTGCATCTCCACATTCTGGCAAAATTTAAATAACTACAGCTGTGCTATGTACGCATTGATAGAAATTAAAACAAAAATAAAACTGCTGATCTGTTGACTGTAACGGACTCCAGAGATTGCACGAAGCAGATGCGAAGCAGATGTACATAAAGTTGCGTCGTGGGTCCCGTCCACATCACAACACTTCACTTTGCATGGATGGTATCCTTGGTGACCGCTGCCAGAAAGAGTCCATGATGGGGGGAAATTTATAGCTCTGCTGACAACGAGGAAATCAATAAGCGATTATGTGGATACAGCGCGGCATGATGTTATCACCTCTAGGGCATAGCACACAACCTATTCTGGTCAACACAACATGAAGTTAATGCTTTTTTCTGTTGTTGTTTTTTTTGTTTTTTTTTTACAATCTGACTCTCTCAAAAAGGTGCAATAGAACATGGGTTGCATATAAAAGCTAAGTACAGGTACAGTATATGCACAGCAGCAATCAATTGAAGGTGATGGATCCTGCTATTGTTTGTCATGGAAGCTTCCTTGAAATCCCAGCACCACTGAAGCCGCTGCAGGCCCAGCCCTAGGGCTCTCCAGGGTTTGCTTTAAAGACCTACTTCAGTCTCTCCACAAAATTACAGAAAAAAAATGAAAAAAACACAAAAAAACAACAACAACAATGGCAGACAGCTTTTCTTCCCTCCCAGATACTGATTCCGCATTCATGTCAATTATGCATGAATGTCAATGGATGCAGTGAATCAATTCAAAACAGAATAACAAATCATGCATTCTATGGGCTCTTCCTGCCTTAAGCAATGCAGTGGAGAGAACTGAATGCCAGTTATTTTGGTGGCGAGAAATGTGAATCTCCCCCTTTCTGATTGATCAGCGGCTTCAGCAGAAACACCACAGTATTGCCTTTCCACATTTGGAGCCGGTGTGTTAATAAAACTTCAGAGCAGGTATGGCCATCAGAAGGCTATTAGCTGTCTTGGTGACGGTGGGTTGGTAAATGATTGCCAACATATGCCTCATTGTCACAGCGTCCTCAGCGCATTTGGATATATTCAATAACTGCAAATGCCTCTACTCATATCTCTTTCCCTGACAGGCACAAAGCAAAGAAGAAAGGCGTGGAGGTGGAGGGGATGGGTAGAGGATGAGCCGAAGGGGGTTGAAGGAGAGAAGATGCCCAGCAGCTGACTGCTGGCATCATGGGAGTTCAACAAAGTGCAGCTGCAGTTCAGACAGAAGCTTCGGCATCTGCGTGTCAGCGCGTGTCGACTCAGGTACATTTTTTTGTTTGAACGGGTGTGCTTGTAGGCTGACTGTCTACTGATTTATATATGCCAGCATGTGCGAGTGCATCAGGCACTGGGGGGGTGGGGGCGTTGTTGATCACAAGGGGTGGCAGGTGTGAGTTGTGGACCACAAATTAGGCCACTGAATGACAGCTCGTCTTTGTGGCTAAGCTTGCTCCAATTTATCTTCTCTCCCTCTCTGAGACTCGAACCCCCTTTCACTTTGATGGACAATATGTCCTACTTCCCCACAACACTCGCTTGCTGTCTAATTGAATGTCAAAAAACTGTTTCCCATCACTCGGACCAAAAATGTATTATTTGTGGCAAATAGAGCACCAAGTTGGCAATGGTGAAAATTCTGATTTATTTGCACCATCTGTACTTTTGCATTGAGTGAAATATTGAGGATGATTGGATTGCTGCAAAGTCGGTGTCTATTCTGAATCAAAGCATAAACTTTGGTTTCCTAAGGGAAATGTTGAGCAGCCTTTCAGACTCAGCGTTTCAGATCTAAAGCTTGCTTTTTAAAGAAAGTCCGGAGTGCACAGTACAGTTTTGTCACCTAAAGCAATGGATGGGAAAAAGAAAAACAAAAACAAGTTAACCACAGAAAGTCTGAACTATTCTCAAAGTTTTAATCTTCTGGATGGATTCTTTATCATTGGCAATGTTTTTTTCTAATGAAGGCCACAAGCCAGAAGGTTTTCGGCAAAAGCTTTTTCTTTTTTTGTACACCGAACCGTTTTTTGTAAAACTTTGACCTGGTATCAAGACTGCACCGAACAATGAGGTCGACATTACGTAGAGCTTGGGTGATGGTAGAGTTACTAATAATTCTCCGTGGGTTCTTCACTACAAGTGAAACTTTTATTCCGTGTTAACTTGAACAATGAAAAAGGAAAGTTTTGGGGAAAAGCACATTTGAGCAGGTTGACCTGCTGTGTGATGATAAGACCATCCTTTGCTTCTATATTATAAAACAATTTCTTTGAGGATGTGAGCTTTTCTTCTCAATTTCATCCCACTCACCACCTTTTATTGTTGCAACAAACTGCATTACAGCTCCCCTTGGCTCTATTCTTAATCTTAGCTTTGTGTTGTACCATTTTCTTCAACTGAGCAGTCACTTTCATGATTTGCAAAAATTACGTTTAAAAAGTAACATTTCTGTCCAGCGTCTATCGTGTGCCACATCTCAAAATCAGCTGAACACCCCAGTCAGAATAACTTTACACATATGAAAATACATGAAAGATCACTTTGCATTTTGAAGTGTCATGGTCCTGTCAAGCATAGCAGAAGAGCAGCCAGACATGACAGCTCAGAGATGTCCAGAACAGTGTGTAATTCCATCAACTACCGTAAGCTATTTCTAAACACCAACACACTTGGTAAAGGAACCAGAATAATTCAGGAGCTGGTGAGGCAACTGGACTAAATTGCTTACGATGTAAAAAGGAGTTGCATGCAATGCAAAGCGAAGTACTGATCTGTCAAGTAGTTGTCTGTTGTAAACCAACTTCGTGTTTCTCTTTTCTCAATTAATCTGTTCCCCGACTACTCGTACCTTTTAATTTAAAAAGGGAAGCTGGTGTTTTTAAAGAGCACTACTGTCGCCTAATAAGAGCGCATCCTTCTAAAATAACCCTGCAATGTTCTCTTCTTAATGCACAACATGTGTCATCATCCGTTCTTGTTGTGAGCAAATCCAATCATCCAACAAAAGCTTTACATTTTTAATGCAGCACATCCTGCTCCACCATTGAGCAATTTCTCCCTGCTGGCCTTTAATTTCTGTACTTGAGCCTGTGTACAGAGATGCTGTGTTTTATTCTATGCATGAAAGCCCTGTTTGCCATCGTCCCGATGTCGATGGCATGGTTAACACAGCACATTAGTATGTTTTATATGCAGGTACGGAGCTATGCATGCAGGTGGAGGTAGAAATAGTCACAGCAATTGTCACAGATCCTCCCCCCAGGTACACACACACACACACACACACACACACACACACACACACAGACACATGCACAAAAACGCTGGTGCTTAATCAATTATTGAAAGAAATGTTGTGTGTACTGCATCTAATTTAAAGTAAGCAGATGGTTGTGAGTTTTCATAAAAGGGGAAATTCGACATCAGGTGCTGAGACAATTTGAAGAAAATACCGTCCAGGGTGTGAGGAGAAATATGTACAAATCTCAGTTCTGTTAGATCAGACACTGGTAGGCCCATACCCACGAGGAAGCCTCTAATCGATACTAAAACAGTGAGAACAAGTCTAGGCCGGGACACAAGAGAGTGATAATGAGAGAGGAGAGAAAAGGTATGGGGCGAGGAAATAAAAGATAGGTGGGGAGAGGAGAGAAAGAGGGAGCCGGTCGGTGAAATGGGGAAAGTGCTGTGAGAACAAGAGCGGGAGAGATTAAAGACGAAAAGGGAAGGGGAGACAGAAAGGAGAGAAAAACAAAAATGCCAGCATTTGGCAGCAGCTCTGCCTCTGTGGTGTAACAGTGAAGATTCATGCGTGGCAGTTTTCATTGTTTTAAACTGATTTGAATTTTTGCCTGGAGATGTGTGACATAATCTGAGCCACAGCCCAGTGCGACAGGCTGCTGCGATTGGAGGAAAGAGCTCGACAAGGGCAGTAAGATTTAACCTTTTTACACCGTCATCTTTGAAAATCACTTGCTTCTCTGATTACCTCCAAATCTTTGATTAAATACGTGGTTTAAACACTTATGGAGACAAAGAGAAAACGTGGGATACACATCCAGGCAGCCACAGGTTAAGCTCCAGTGCTCTCTCCTCTCTTTCCCCTGGAAGCTTTAGCTAGTTTGGCCTTTGATCATTACTTGATCTTATATCTAAGCTTGTTGCTGTGGTGTGGTAGTTCTTGGAGCAGTACACAGCTTATTAGATTTTGCAGGAGGAAGCACTCTACTCCTCCTGAAAAATAAGAATTAAATCGTCCTGCAGGAAAGGCTGAATTGCCCCTCAATTGATGTGGTTACACAGCCGGGGAGTGCATAGCGTGCCTGGCACAATGCACATGGTATTGCTATAGATGGGTCCCTTATGGGTGAGCTAATGTGGCTTCTTATCAACATTTGATCCAAATTGCATCATGTTCTTTTAATGAGGTTGCAATTCTGCTCGGGGGCTGTGTATGTGTGTGTGTGTTTCCCAGTGATTGGAAAAATGAGTTAGGTCCACATACATGGCATGTGTGAGCATGTGTATTTTTTTTTTATTTATTTTTTTTTTTTAATTGTACATTATGCAAAGAGATGGGACACATGGTACGTATTCATTTCAGTCCATTTCAGTTTTTCATGCTACTCCTGAAGGATCATGCACTCAAACATCTGTGTGGGTCGTTCCTGTGAATTCTTTTATATGTGCATACACACATATGGATATTGACTGTAGCTGTGCGGTTTTCTTTCTTTTTTTTTTTTTTCGTCCCTGTAACACATCTGCTCACCAATGACGCTCAGGTTTTCAGCGTTATAGAAATCTGACAGACACAATGTTTGCTCTGCAGAACTAATATTACCTCCAACACCCTTCTGTGTCCCGCAACCCAGAAATGGATAAGCGGTTGAAGATGAATGAATTAATGTGTATTTCTGGACCCGCAGACATACTACATGTATTTTCAGAGAAACCATAGTTCCTTTTCTATCACACTTATACGCAATCACACAAACTGCACCTTGATAGACATCACTGACATTGAATGCATTTTAGTCTTGGACAAAAAAAAAACAGAAAACATCCTGTCAAAGTTTGTGTAGACATTTATTTAATTAACTCCCACTAAGCACATCATCTAGCCTCATTTAGCTCCTTTGGAGAGACACATGGTTGGACAGTCACACCATACCAACAGTGGGCTATTCATTCCTCTGGAAGATTTATGCCTGAAGCTTTTTGGCAACACTTTACACTGGAGATAAAGAATTGGCTGCTGGAGGGAGTGCGATTAGTAAATACAAAAACACCAAGCAAACAGATTTGGGATTCAATGTGTAACATCATGTTCCGAAAAACACCCCCATCTTGATGTCTTAGCGAGATTTCTAAAGGTCTACGCACATTTGCATACACATATACGCCTGCTTGAATCCAGACCGTTTGTTTGTGTGCTAAAATATGTTGTCGCATTGTCATTGGTCAACGCCTTTTCATCACACTTGACAGAACTAGCTACAGCACAGGGGCTTTGAGTACAAGATGCATTTAGGAATGCCCTATAAGTGACGTTGGATCAACTGCAAATAACTTACAATGAATAGATTTCCCAATAAACTCTCTATGCCTTCAGATTCAGCATACTTATCATAAAAAAAACCAGAAAAGTATTGAAAAAAAAAAAACATTCAGACATCCCATTATTATACTTGTAAACCTCCCACTCAACAAGACACCAGAGCCATGCATATGTTCGCCAGTTGCCGGGATGCTGAACCATACCTGCCAAATGCCGATTTCTAAAAATAATGATGGCTTTGCAGGGCCAGAGCACGCTCACACACACACACACACACACACACACACACACACAAACAGGCACACACCCTTCAAACTTTCTCTGCAAAGTCCCTCATAATCCTGGCTAAATATAATGGCTCCCAACTCAGGATAAAGGCTCCCCAGCGCAGCAGATGGCAGCGATTTCCATCTGAAAGATCAGCCTTTTCTGCTGCAGGACAAGTGATGGGTTCAAATGACATCCATTCGCCCACTCTTCAGCCATGCCCTGAAGGGAGAGCACACACGCACGCACACACACACACACACACACCTTTTATTGACCTGCAAGCTGGCTAATGAGGAGCAGGCGCTGGACATGTATTGCATCACTGGAGCAAGCTCGCCCCGTATATGTGTGTGTGCGTGTGAAAGCTGGTGTCCAGAGGAACAAGCAGTTAGACCACGAGAGAGGCTACCTCACATATGGCAGAGGTTTAATGCCTCACAGTCTAAAGCTGGTGTTTTCGCTGTCGACAGTACATTGCTGATTTAGAGTGCGCGAAGACAGCTTTTACAGCTTTTACATCACTCAGTGTTTCTTGCTTTGAAAAAAAAAAAAAAAAAAAACAAGTATGTGCATTGATTTTTTTTTCCTCTCTATTTCCAGCAAAGCATGCTGAAAAACAACATTGAGATATGTTCATCTTGGTGCAAGAAATTTGTTGCCCACACATTCAGCAGACACAAAGACACACAAGTATTAATTTCAATAAATGTTTCTGACCACCTGCTGTTCATTGATTTCGGTTTTCGACTGTTCTGCTCGACATCAGCTCCTGGGAGAAATGCTTATAGTTGGTTCCACAATGACCGCGTTTCCACCACAGGATCCAGAACTTTTCCAGTGCCCTGGGAACTGTTTTGAAATCTCGCCAGCAGTTTTGTTTCTGGTGTCACGAAAGTCCCCGCTCCGGTGTTAATATCTGGCAGTGTCAGTATTGAGTTTGCAGTGCTGAATGTTGCTGACACAAACCTCTTGGGCTGCTACAACTTCATTCACACAGTCTGGAGAACTGAGTGCCAACAGAATGTGGGACAGACGTTTCCTAAATACGTAAACTTGTTGGCTTGTCAGAAAGAGTGGCATAAAGATAAAGAGCATGTGTGAATGAGCTGAGACCACCATCCATCTCTGCCTGTCTCCTTTGCATCCATTTACTATATCCACTGAAACAACAGAAGGGCTGCTGCTGTTTGTATGCAACAGTTGCAGATAAAGAGTCACTGCTTTCTCGAATTGGAAAAACAGTGCATTGGATTTGCAGATGCATCGGATGTGCCAAAAAAAAAACAAAAAACAAAAAGAAAGAAAGAAAGAAAAAAAGACATTGTGTTAACGTTTAAACAGTTTGAGTCTTGACTGAGAAAACCACTTGCCATATACAGTCATGTGATTCATCCATGCGCTCTCTGTCAAAAGAAAAGCGCACATGCGCACCCACCCACACACAGACACACACAGCCTAACACCAAAAGGTCAGAGAGGTTTTGTTTTCATCGTGAGTGATGTCAATGCTCTGTCACCCTGAGCCATTTTGAAAGTGTTGCGATACTGAGGCTCTCTGTTTTACTGACACGTTGCTCCCGAAAGGCCCCTTAGGCTCTCAGGCTGAAAATGTATCTCTCTGTGTCCAACCTCCAGCTTGCCAGGACAGTTCTGTCTGGAGGCACAGCAGGGGGGACATCTCTGCCTTTGTTTTCTCTGTAGCTCTCTGGTTTAATATTTTTCTCCACAACCGTAGAGAAATACAAGAGTCGTAATTATAGTAGAATTAAGGACTGAGGACTAAATAGACAGAAGACAAGTGCCACACTGGTTTATTATTACATTCTCTTATTTCAGAAGGATGCATGTCTTTGCATGACAGAGACACGGATGGATCTCTTAATGGATACTGCACATTAGCTGCACAGAGGCTTTAACAAAGTGAGTTTGATAAATAAAATGTGTAGAAGCACATTTAAAGTAAAGCGGAAAGTGGATGGCCGCGCTTGAAATGTTGCAGGGGAACAAAGGAAGATGTAGGAGGCGGATTTATAAATATGCTTATGCTATACTTGCTATTACTTTAGTCCCTGGTTGATGTCACTTATGCCACAATCCTTTGACCAAGTAATTTCAGGATCCAGCATAATTATCCACTGAGGCTGAAAATGCATTGATTTCTATCTGAGACTCGGAAAATTTTTGAGAAGTTCTCTTAGCCAGTTTTAGTCTATCAAAGAGCAAATTAGAATATGTATATTTATTTATTCATGTATTCATCTTCATCCGCTTATCCATTTCCAGCTGGAGCCAATCCCAGCTCACACTGTCTGAGGGTGGGGGTCACCCTGGACAGGTCACCAGTCCATCACAGGGCCAACACACAGAGACAGACAGAGACCAACAACCACTCACATTCTCATGCTCGCACACACACATTTCTTGTTATACATATAAATATAACAATGAAGTCATGGGTTCGGTTCCCGGCCTGGGGCCTTTCTGTGTGGAGTTTACACATTCTCCCCGTGCCTGTGTGAGTTTCCTCCAGGTACTCTGGTTTCCTCCCACCGTCCAAAGACATCATGTTTGGGTTAACTGGTGAGTGTGAGTGTAGGAGGTTGTTGGTCTTTGTCTATTTCTGTGTGTTGGCCCTGTGATGGGCTGGTGACCTGTTGAGAGTGTACCCCGCCCTCACCCAGAGTGAGCTGGGATTGGCTCCAGCAGCACCCATGACCTGGAAACGGATGAATATAAGTGTATATGTGTGTATTTCACAGTGATATGACTGACTGAGAATTCTGAAGGAAGGAATGGTTATACAATCTCCAGTGTGTTTTTATACTTTAGCCAAACAAACTTGTTGAAGATGATTCATAAAAAAAAAGTCAGTAATTGTCCTTAATTGTAGTTTTCAGCAGGCACATTGAAAAGTTGTGAAAATAATATGTTGACAGATATCTCACCTTACCAATACCACCCAAAGCGAAGTTTAGTTAGAAACACACCAGTCTACTATTATGTTACAGTTACTGCAAGGCACAGAGTACACAGAATTCCCATTAATCTCTCATGGATGAAAAGGCAATTTCATCCTAAACAAGAGGTACACTACTAAAAATGAAAACTATGAAAGGAGAAAAACAGAATACTGACTGTAGATACAATAAGAATTATTTATGAGGAGACTAGGCAGCATTGGCACATGTTGTTTGCAAACCCTACTCTTTTCCAACTGTCCTTCCTGTTTTCCTGAAGGGAGGGGTACCCCTTGCTTATTTTCATTCCTCACAAAGTCATGGTGAGATGAGCGATGGCTCACTGACCTCAATTACCCTGACCAGCAATGTCCTTTTGACTTTTTTTTTTTTTTTTCACTGTCTATATCTATTGATTGTGTGACCACGTTGAAGTATGTGACGGCTAATTGGACTCAAGACAGTTTTTCTTTTAGTTGTTGCTGCCATTTAAGCCTGTTACCTTTACTAATTGGCTTTGTCTTCATTATGAGCCTCTATTGATTCCAAAGTCACGCTGATGTGAGTCTTGTCTTGGTTTGTTTATTGAGAACGGTGACCCTCCGTAGATTGTAAATGGGTTTAGTGTTTAGTGATTATGTATACCAACTGATTCTGATAACATGAAGGTCATCTTACATTCAGCTCCATGTTGAAGCCACAAGAAGTTAGAATAAAGCTAAATTTAAGAATTTTACTGCGCAATCACATACACTTGCAATAAGCTGCAGGCTCTCAAAGAAATTCAATACAATACAATGATCAGAGTCTTCACACAGCAGACTCCCTCTGGTATCAACTATAATGTGGCATTTGTGACTTGACTTGTTAACGGTACCAGTGCTCATGATATTGTGAGAGCCAGTAAACACAGACATCAATTTCATGGATTGGAGTGGAAAGCGTTCTCCATTTCACACATGGTTTGTTTAAAAATGAAACCACAATGCGCAATTCCTTTTTTGAAAGTGGTTTACTAAATCAGAAAGGGGGTCTTGACACTTCTGCTGAAAAGTAGTAGATGAATCTCCCACAAAGTGTATGTATGTGTCGTGTGTCAGCAAACAGTCCATCAGAGTAACTTTTACAGGGTCTGATGTCCATACTGTCATGTTTGCGTAAATACCACGGAAATAATCTGCTCTCTGAGCTCTGATTAGAAAAACAATCAAATAATCTGTGTGCACGAGAAAACGGTTTGAATAAGAACTCACTGAAGTAAGGAAAGATGAATTGAAATGAGTTCTGAGTTCTGACAATAAATGTGGTCAAGAACATAAGGAAGTCTTTGAAAAAGTATCTGGAGTCACTTAAAAAAAAAACAAAAGCAAAAGAAAAACAAAAACACAACTGCAAATGGGTGAACATAACAACTCACAATACTAATCAATGCAGTTGTTGCAAACAAGGGTCTGTCTTATCCATTCATCATGAAGCATGAAACATCTCCCAGCAACAAATTCTTCCATCGACATTCAGAAATGAAACAATGATGACTAGAGTAGTGTTAGAGTAGTGTTAAATAATGTATAATGTAAATGTAATGTAAAATAATGATGTCACGACAGATGTAGCCTTGGAAGGTGCACCTTGTGCAACTTCCAACCTACCTCCGACCACCTACCTAATGCGAAAGGTGTTGACTCCAACCAACTACCAAAAACTGTGATGCAGTTCAGAATTGTGGTGCTTCTTTCATGATAAAAAAAAAAAAAGTCAGTTCAGTTGCCTTTTCAGTTGCTGCCCCTACCCTCTGGAACGCACTGCCCAAACCAATAATAGACTGCACCAACATTCAGAGCTTCAAATCCCTACTAAAACCCACCTTATTAAATTGGCTTTTAATGTGTAATTAACTGTGTTAATTTTAGCTCTTCCTTTATGTGTTCCATTTCTATTGTATCTTGTTCTTAATGTGGTTTTTCGTGTCTAGTTTCTTTTAAATAGACTTTCGCCTGAATCCTATCTTTGAGTTTGTAGCAACTTTGAGCACCTGTAAAATTGCATAACAAATAAAAAAAATAATGATAACACTGTTCAAGCCAATAAGAAAATGTCAGAATATGTTTTTTGCAGTTTGCAGGTGGCTAGGTTGGAAAAACCCACGCAACCAGCACAGCATATGACCATTGTCATTTACAGTGTCCCAAATATTTCAGGCCAAACAATCGAACTCCCGCCTTGTGGAGCCCAGTGCAGCACACCACACAGTTCATATGTTCACAGGAAGCACCATTCTCGGCATTCAATCAGTTCAACTCAAGTGACAAGCTCTGGGTGATGAGGTTGCCTCCAGTTCTAAAGTAACTGGCCTGGCCCTGAGATCTAACGTCGGCAACGTTGTTTACTGTAGGTCACTACTCACATACCGAGCACTGTTCTCCAGTGGTGAGTTTGAATTGTGAATGAAGTACATTGCACTGTGGCCTTGGCTGGCGGAGGAATGTGGCCCACTTACATCAAGCCAGCAGACACGCATGCCAAGAGGCTAAGCTTTCTAGTGCTCATCAAGTGTGAAAACTGGGCTCGAGCCAAAATGTGCCCAGGCAGTGGACGCTTTAACACCTTGGCGAAAAAAAAAACAAAAACATATATATATATATATTTAAAAATATAAAAATATATATAAATGAAGGGGAGAAACTTTTCTCAAATAAGAAACAAATAGATCTAAAACAACATCAGCAATAACCATTATGGTTCTCTTGACCAAAGATGCATTGTGGTAAGGTGATATTTCAAGTCAATTTTGAGACCAGTCTACCTGGTCTCAAAATTGACCTCTAATAATTGACCTCTAAACTCTAATACTGTGCCGTGGGCTAGACAGCCATAGGATGCAGGTGACCACTCTTGAAAAGAATGAAACTATTTATATCAGTTGGTATCTATTGATATTCATTTCACTTTTCTGCACTTAGGCCTCCACTACCATTTGATTTGCATCAACATCATTTAAAATGGAGGGAGAGGGAACTCTCGGGGGAGCAAGTTGCATTCAACTACATGATCACTGTGACTTAACATGTCCGTTTCCTCTCCTCAGGCGTGAAGGGCACGAGGAGCTGACAGTATTAAAGTGGAGGATGGCTGAAATAAAGACGCTGAATGTGCAATGAAATGCCTTTCTCCAAATGAACTACCCCGACAGTTTAGGCTTTTGGGTTCCCTGATGAGATATGACACAGCCCTCTTATTCCCAGAGGTGTCCTTGGAGACAACCTTAAACTGGCTAAAGACTGCAGTGGATGAATACTTTCTGTTGCTTTTTACTCACACAGTGAGAGGAACATGAAAAACATGAACCTCTTACCGTCTAAAACATACTTTTTATGTTAATCTGATACGGCTGGTAACTGGAAAACTAATTTTCAGATCTATGTAGCAATGTTTTCCACCGCCGGTTCAGGTCTGCCACGGGGTGTGCCAACAAAGGCGAGAAAGAATTAAAACGAAAAAATAAACAAAAAGGTACAAAGAGTTTCGAAATTTATCCTAAAGGAGTAAAAACAAACAAACAAACAAAAAAAACATTCATACTCACCAGGCTTCAAAGAGGGAGCGCACTGTGTATTTAGTGAGAAACAGTGTACATAAGAATGTCAAAATATGAGGCCTGTGTATATGCCCAGCATCCAAACCGAACACCTCTGGTGACTGCAGATTGTAATGTAATGCATGAATAAAAAGAAGTCTCTGAACATGATTCAGCCAGCATTTGTATTTCTCCCCACGATCAAATTGACAAAAAACTAATTTGAATAATATACAAAAATTACAGAGTTCCTGTAAAACCACGTTGACCCGTGTGTTAAGAACCAGACAATTGAAACTCAAACGTCTGGAACCCAATATATTTGGATTTACCAGATTTATTGTTGGCACAATAAATTTACAAGAGCTTGGCTTAAACGATCAAATCTCTATTGATCAGTGGCACCATTTGACACTGACACAAAGTTGCACCATCAGGAAAACAATTTCTGCGCTTTTGATTCTTTTTTCATTTTTTTAAAGCGCCTTGGTGCAAAAGTATGTGATCTGTTCAGGCCTGGGCTGAAATACAGCAATAACAACGCACAGGCTACACAGAAAAAATAAGTTAACCATCATACCAACATGGAAATGTGCAGTCCACACGTAAATGCAACCAAAAATACATCTTATAATTTGTTCTTATTATCAATAAATTTTATAATCTAGTTAGATTAGAACAGGAAATCCTGCTCTGACCCAGTTACACTGGGGGAAATAATTATAATTAGACACATATATATATATATATATTTTTTTTTTTTTTTTTTTTTTTTTTTTTTCAGTAAATATATTTCCAATGAGGGCAGCACCCCTGTGATGCTTTTCCATTTCCAGAAAAGCTTTAGAAGATGGATGGATGGATATTTCCAATGAGGCTGTTCACATGAAATTTACACCAGAATGGGTATTAACTGAAGAAATCCGCACAGAAAACTACATCAAAACAATTAAACAGCATAGACCTCAGTAAAGTTACCTCCAATAATCTGGAATGGAACGGAGGAAAGTATTGCACACTAACAAAAAGCAGGACACAAAGTCAAGAATGGTAAGTAGTCAGATAGGAACTCTGCTTTGTATCAGTGTGAATTAATATCAATTGAGTTAGTACACAGTGATGGACTATAAAAAGGCTTGTTGTGTCATTTACAGAAAAAAAAAACATGTTGACTTGATCTGTGCTTTTTTCCCTCACTTGAATGTATGTACAGCAGGACAATTGGCAGAGAAAACGTAAACTTTTTCTTGTTAGCAGTTGTTTAGGAGAGCCTGTAATGTGCTGAACATTACAAGGGCCCTGTAGATATGTCTGACCAGCTACCAGCCAGTTTGGCTCTCGGAGCCAATGTCATTCCATTTGGGGAACTCAGCAGATCCATTGTGGGGAAGTGTTCACTCGTGGCATGAATTCAATGGAAGGTAATTATAAACTACACATCTGTCATCCTTAATTTGCATAACCCCTTAATAGAGGCACGACAATTTACTTTGGAATAACTAGAAACAAGCAAAGAATAAATAAAAACTCTAATCTTGTGCACCTGCCTGCGAAATGCATAATTTAAAAAAAAAAAAAAAAGATGAGAAAAGTAGGCAGAGGAGAATGTGACAGGGTAATGAGGCATAGAGCAATTCAAAGACTCTATCATATAGACAGAGTTCGCAAATTGTCCATCTGCATCTGTGGGACGGTCTAATCAGCATTTAATTTATTTAACAAGTTGCCATTTGCAGATGGCTTAGGACCTTTCACAACAGAGTTTGGGTGGGTGGTGAAATGCTAATACATGGACATGAGAAATGTCAAATCCAATTTTAGTCTCATCTCCTTGAGTTTAAATAACCACTTACAGCTAGATTGGGGAACTGCTTGGGATTCCATGAATATTATAGGTATCCACAGCTGCTTCCTCCATAACACATTTCAGGCAAAGAAATGATTCTCTTTTAGATTATTTATAGAGGCTCAGGAGCCTCTTTTTTTCTTTTTCTCCTCTCATAAATTCTGTCTGACTGGAGCTCCTTGCAAATCGTCCTTTGTCAGATGCTAAAACTTCTTCAAATGTATGCTTCATATTCGGACTCAGAACTGGTTTCATAAAAAGATTAAAAAATACACTGTGCAGAAGTTCTTAAGTTCAAGAACATTGCCCTCTTGAAAACATTTACACAAGCCCCGGTTGGGAAAGGATTAGCGAAGAAAGAGGCAAATGAACACATTACTTGTGTGGGTTGTGGATGTCCTTCCAAAGAAGAAGAAAATATTTCCATTCAACCATCCAACAGATACATGTTCTGTCATGTGCAAGCACAGCAAACATTACCAATAATAATAATGCATGGTCTCACCATGCCTGTGTTGGTTTCCTCCCACCGTCCAAATGAGTGGTTGTTGGTCTCTGTGTGTTGGCCCTGTACCCCACCCTCACCCAGTGTGAGCTGGGATTGGCTCCAGCAAACCCCCGTGACCTGGAAATGGATAAGCGGTAGAAGATGAATGAACGGATGTTTAAAGAAAAAGAAAAACCCAAAGCCGAAGAACTAAAACTCAGTTTAAACAAATTCATTCTTTTACCCCCACTAGGTTCGTTGAATGGGTAGGGGCATAGAGAGAAAAAAGAAAAAGAACTGTGAAAGCATGTCAGAGTATCTGGAGCGAAGCAGAGAACATCCAAACTACACACAAAAAAGTTTCCTGCCTGGGGCTCAAACACAGAACTTTCCTACTGTGAGGCAACAGTGCTAACCACTGCACCACTGTATTGCACCGCAGCTCTTTAAATTTTAAACTTGATACGACATGAGAAGAAAAAGAAAGGGGAAAAAGAAAAACAAGTTATTTTATCGCTCATTCCCGATCCAAATGACCATCTCCATTTTTTTCCAGTTCACTGCAGTGTAAGATAAACTTCCTTAAGTAAATTTAGAGTTACTTTTAAGACAATAAAAAAAAAAAAATCAGCCACAGTCAGGAAAACAGGGAGCCATAAAAAATATGGCAGACATTGTTTAACTCTGTTTCCACCAAATTACAAATACAGCAGAAGGATCTCACACTCTCAACTGATTTCTGCTCGTCAATTCTTATTTTTCAGATTCCAACCGCGCTGATAAATACAAGAGTGAGGATCATTTCCATGAGGCACACAGGTTTAACCTGAGTCAAACACAAGCTGTAAATGGATACCAGAGACGGATGAAGGATGAAGGATGAATTAACCCCTCTAGTTAAACCGAACATTTCAGATGTTCGATAAAGTGCATATTAAATATCCACAATTTGTTCGACAAATACAAAATAGCACATTGAAAGTATAGATGCACAAGGCAGTGGAAGTAGTTTAATCATCACAAAAATGTCCAAAACCTATCTTTAGTTTGAGGCCCAGTTTAAGACAGGTTACAGTAATAAGACAGGAAACAGGAAAAAAATAAATAAATGGGATTCTTCCCACATGGAAATTCCACAAAAGATAAGCTAAGAGTCAGAGCAACACAAAGACCAAACACACAGAGGGGAAGCAGGTAATGTGTCACAGGTACAAATAATTTGGGCAATGCGCACAACAGCAAAAAGCTGAAAACACTGGGGCAGGAAGCAAGAGCCTTAACAGACCACTAAGGGTAATAGTTTCAGATTAAAACAGGAAATCTAGTTAGTAACAGGGCCAGGTTGTGACACTGAATTATTTTAACTGTACTCATAGAAAACCACATCAGTTCTACATTACTACATTAAACTACGTTACACAAGATATTTTAACTAGTACAATTATTACATTTAAAATGGTGTAGCTGTGCCATGACGAAGGACACATAGCAGTCACTCCTAAATTTGAAGGTAATGCAGGCAGGTTTAGGCATGGGGGTAAACGCCAGTTTACGCCAGAACCGCCAGTGGCTGGTGACAGAAAAGCAGAAAAGTCCAACACCGCAAGACGTCAGAGAGACAAGTAGCAAGTAGTCACGAAGTAGAAGGTACAAAGAAAGTTGAGCGCTGTGGTGAAATACACGTAGAGATGGAGGAGCTTGTTAACTAGGAAAGCACTGGCGGAGTCAGGCACAGGTGAGCAGATGAGCGAGGGGAGACCAGGTGCCTGAAAAAGCAGGAAGGGTCGGGGTTACCGAGGGCCAGTTGGGAGTGTCAGGATCTAAAATGACACGACAGTGAATCATGGAAAAAGCAGAGAGTGAATGAACAACTGAATGAATCGTGACAGTTTTCCACTAACGTAACGTAATAATGACAAATTGCTTCAAAGTTGAAAAAGAAAAATTTAACTCATACTTTATCATCTTATTTGATTGCATTTGGGTTCTGAGTTTCACTATGGAGACCAATCTATAGTTAAACTGTGACAGACTAAAGGACTACCTGCTGCTCAGCTGTGATTGCCTATATATTTTGATTATGATGTTTTGTATATTAATGAACTTTGATTAAATGTGAATATTTTATTATATCAGTGTTGAAGGGGTATCATTCTTGTTGGATATTATAAATCTGCATTGAGCTTTAGCTCATTGCTCAGCTGCTCAGATTGTAGCTATTGTTTTTGTTCATTCTTTGCTCTCATTGTGTAATAACTGATCAGCAAATACCATTCTTTCCCAACTGAGTAGGTCTTAAAATACACACTGGCCTGCCCATAAATTCAAAATGCTTGAAATTCCCCCTGATGTCCTTATGTTCATTCTTTATAATCCTAACGATTGGTCTTTTTTTTCCCTTTTCGCTGCAAAAGTGTTTCAGAAACCTCTGATAGCCCCAAAATATGATTACGCTGTCTTAATTCTGCCACTGCAATAAACTCAGACATCTTCTCACTCTGAGATCAGAAAAATACAGAATTTCTCCCATATACTTTGGCTATGCAAGCAGCTGACAACCAGGCCTCTGAAAGAGAAACTGATGGGTTGTGACCTGACTCACTGGAGCCAATAGGAGTGTCTGATTAGCAGACATGACTAGCAGAGATGGAGCAAATAAGTAATGCCACACTACACCGGTCAAGGGGTCCAACTGATCCAAATCTTACCCAACTTTGTTCAGACAAATTGTGAGCATTTGTTGTCGAAGACTGATTGTGTAGTTTGAGGAGAAAGAAACTCAATGCGTCCATCTCAAACCGTCACGGAGGAATAGTGCTCTAATGACAGTGTGGTTTTATGGAGTCATATGTGCGTCTTTGCAATTAATAATCTTCATATTTCTAATTCAGAGCGTTGTTTTTCAGCGCGGCTCAAAATAAAATACATTTTCATGCCACTCTTCAAATACGAAGCCAACTGACATCACCATCCCGCTGTTGGACACACAATTTATTCAACTTCTTAATATAAATAATCACAGTGCCTGTCGACAGCAGGGTGAAATACAGGACAACATACTGTGTGGCAGCTCAGACAGAAGCAATGGCCCATGTAATGTGCCATGCTGCATGTAACAGGAGAAGGCTCCTTTGGTCTGCATGTTTGATGCTGACAAGGGCAGAGAGGGCACAACCTTTGGCACAACGTACCGCATTACAGCGTCGCGGGCAGTCACGCTCCATCTCCTCTGCGCTTGTTTTCACAAGAAGTCGTCTGTCAGGTGTCTCAGCGCTAGAATATGAATGCACCTACACAAAAGTGAGCAATATATGCCTTCCAATTAAGTAGGCCATTAATTCATTTGTGTCACCTTAAGTGACATAACAGTGTCCTCTACTGCTGGGGCACCATCCTGATGGGCCTACCTGAGGGGAATGTGTAAAGGCTTTGAATTAATGTTGTAGACTAATCAGTTTTTGTCACTACAACGACTGTATACTGAGCAGTGTTAGCCTTTCAGCTCAGCAGTAATTTACTATAATAGGATAAATATTTAGCGCTATGACGTGTGGCGATGGGTACAAAATTTGGGGGTTGCATACAAAACTTAAAACCTTCCCAAACTGTCACGCAGACATAGAAATTGTGCTCAAATCTTATTACAGCTATCAAAAACAGAGTAGGTCTGATGACTTGAGTAAGCTCTGAGAATTTGAACCCCCCCCCTCCCTGAATGTGTGAATCACTTATGAAACACGGAAATTATTGTAGGTGGTGTCACCAAAGTACAAGCAGTAATCCTCATCATCCATAATCCAAAAACACTCTACCTGCAAGGAATCAGACACATTAACGCTGAATGGGAATGAGGCGTAATTATTTCATCCAACTGAGAAACATCCGAGCAGTTGTCAGTGACTTTTTTTTTTTTTTCTGCGGTAATACAAAGACAACTTCTCCCATCTGATCTGAAGGAAAAACTGTCCAGACTGACTGTGTTGATATTCAGAGAAGTGACAGTTAGATCAAAATAAAACATTTCTCTTGGCAGTTCATCCCTCTTCCCAGTAAATAGCACATGGGCAGCAGGGAGATAGTGCGAACAGGTCACTATCCATCACAGGGCCAACACAGATAAAAACCCACTGAGACAAACGCAGCGTGCCGGAGGGCAAGGGCAAACAAACCAGAATAAAACATATTGCTGGGACATATTGCATGCAGTTAGTATGTTTCTGCTGCATTTTCATATTCACACACTTTTATATTTCATATAACATGAAGTTTATCTCTCTCAAGTAAAGGCAACATAAAAATAAAATGAAGCACAGTCCACGAAAATTTATTCTAAGCCCCCCCCCCCCTTTCTTTGTCATTTTGGGAAATATCCTTTATTGTGTTTTTTTTCCCACTGACAGCCAGATAATGAGCTTTGTAACAACAGCAAGGAAAACAGTTATCTTTGCCGAACATAAAGACTAAGAGGGAGAAGAGTTTTTGCATTTCGCTTTTCACAAGTCTAACTGGAATTGATGGGCTTCAGAGGTGCTGATGGAAACATTAGTCAGGCTAGCTGTTTCTCCCTACCTCTGCACTGTGTGTTCGCTAACTTGCAGCTCTGCTCTCCTTCTCAAACAGAGAGTGATAACCATATTTACTATTTGAGTTATTCCTCTATATGCAAAATTCCAAGCGCTGTTTACTGTACGTGACCTTGGGTAAGAGAGACGACGTTGTGCCAGAGCAGCACATGGGCTGCAGAATCCAGTCATCTCCTCAAGGGTGATAAGGCAGCAGTGACTGCTCCTGCACTCAAGATTTATCAAGCTGGCCCCCACACAAAGTCATAACTCATGCTGCTTCTTCATTACCTGGGAACCCATGTGCCTGGACCAGCTTTGTTCTAAAGTGGAGGGTGTCTATTAATCCCACAATGCTATAATCTCCACTATCTTAATGACACCACCAAGACAGACAAAGACAAAGGTACAGGTGAAGCAATAGTTTTTGTTCTCTTAAACCATGATGAACCTTTGGAAACGTTTCATCTTTATGGCTCACTTAGTTCTTCCAGTCAAAGTGTTGGTAATTGTATTGGTATGCGCAGATTGTAGCAGAGAAACAGTTACTGATTCCCACTGTCAGGATGCTTTCCAAAGGCTTTGTGACAAAAAGCAAAGCTTAAATATTGAAAAAGGATCAATACCGGTTCAGTTGGGTTCGCGTAAAGCCATTTGAACTGAGTAATTAGTTAAAAGTAATCCTTGTATTAAAAATAAATAAACCGCGCCTGTGCTAATCTCAGTTTCAGAAGAAAATCTGTAAATTACAATGCTACGTCTTTAAAAAAAAAAAACGATCCGTTGTGATGAATGTAAATCATGATGCCAGTCACAGTCATCAAAAGTGAGAGTAACTGCGCATCGACAAGGCTTTTTACACAAGAGAAGTGCTTAAATGTTTGGTAGTTAAATACATTTGAGTTTGTTTGGACTTTCACTCACTACATTTCCTGCCAGCACTCAAGCCTGAAGGTCTCAGAATTTCTTGGTGACTGAGGTGAGGGAGGAAGAAACAAGAGTACCAAGCGACGGCCTGAAATAAATAAATAGAGGAGGAAATGAAAGTAGTGAAATGAACACAAAGAAAGTATTGTAGCAGTAGGAGCTTTAACAAAGGTTTAACCAATCTGAAAGCCGTTTCGCAGCACACGTTCTGGTAATCAGCACTACTGGGTTTTTCAAAGGAACAAGCTTTGAGTGAAGAGTGAAGTTTTGCCGTGTTATTTAGCTATTGCAAAGTTCTTTCTAATGACATTTTAATGTTCCTTTCACTACCTCCTATAGATAAATGGATCAATAATATTTTCTAAGATTTCAATATCCAGGGATTTGTGAACTGTACCAGAGGCTGGTACACACCCCCACTGAGCGTTAGTGAGACAGTTTTCACCAACAATGCAATTTTGCTCTGAGACTTTATTAAATGAATCACATCTGTGTAAATGTCATAAACTGGGAAGATGTAGAACATAACCAACTCCAAAAAATAAAATGACATAATGGATTCATGCAACCTTCCTGACTGTGTCATATTCTTAAGCTAGTTGTCAATATGACCTGTGCTATCTGGACAGGTTCCTTTTCTTTGCTTCGTTGCACTTTAATCAAGTTATTTTGACTGACAGGAGCCTGTTGCCAAGCAGAGCAAACAAACAAAAACAACAACAACAACAAAAAAAAAAAAGCCAGCTAAACCTCCTTCATCTCTCAAAAGGGTAAGGTTTTACTTCCTTCAGCCTGTTCCAGTTTGTATTTCATTTTTGCAATTTGTTAAAATGTAGAAGCAGCAATTAATTTGAATTTCAGATAAATTGCATTCTTTGGAAATAGATTTTTTTTTTTTTTTTCTAGTGTTAGAAATCTGGAAGAATTTTGTTTGTTTATTCACCCAGTGGTACACAGTGAACAATCTCTACATTCATAGCTTCAAAACATTCGGCAGACCAATAAAACAATACAACGAAAACTTTGAAAGGTACACAATCAAAATCATTGCAAAATACATTGTAATACAAGCAGCAGTTGTGTTATACTTTGAGTAACCTGTCATAACAACATATTTAGTAAATCAATTTCACAAAGAGCCTTTCTAGTTTAAATTGATTTATCGTCACCCTACTGATTATCTCATTACTACTATAATCCATGTTTATCAAACATTCAGTTGGTATCAAAGGCATTCAAGGGCACATGGTTTCTGTTTCTCCTCTGCTCCATACAATGCCTTGGCTTAACTTGGGTTAAAGCGTAATCGCAATGATAAAGAAAATCGTAATATAAAAAAAGGAGGAATAATAAAAAGAAAAGCAATTAAACATTTATTCGTACAACTGGCGGTTAAACAACAATAACAAGGTCCAATTTATGATATAGAATTATTGGCAAGAGTCAACTTTAGGTGAAATTCACCCTGGCGCTCCCTTCAAAACTGCGTGTGGTTGGATTTCCACGATTAACAAGGAACCCTTTCATTCTCCAAAGATTCAGTTGTCAAGCCGGTTGATCATTCTTGAAGTTGTTGAGTTTCTGGGACGTCTTTGACGTTTCAGCAATGCTTTAGACAAGTTATACAGAATTTAAACATGCATGTATAAATCAGAATAATCAAATGCAATGGAATCCAGTTATCCTACCACGAGGTCTACTTCTGCTTATACAACTTTTTACATTCATGTTTATGTCATAGCATTACATTTTGAAACCGCTGAGAATATTGCACAAGCCTACCCTGTATTTGGAGGTGTTTTCAGTATAGGGGTCAATATGCCTATTAACATTATTAATATCAACTACAAATTCCCCTTCAGAATGAAATAACGTACAAAAACCGCGGATTTGAGTCATAGTTGAATCAAATTCAACTTCATTAACCACAAATACGAAAAAATAGATTTTTTTCCAATTTGCATACGCTTGTAAGTGAGGTGAAATGTGTCAACTAGTGTGAGCCATCTGGTTTTAATGTCTTCTGTTATGGGTGATAGCTTGATGATGTTGTGTCTTCTGTGAAGAAATTTGTTGGTACTCAGTGAGCAACTGACTGCTCTTTTGTTCGTACTCGTGCCAGGTACTGGAAGGCCTTTGAGGCCTTTTTTTTTTACACACTTTGCACATTGGTCCGCTGGGCACGTCTATTTTAGTGCAAAGAAACACAGTAGGTTAATTTTTGGGTGTGAAAATTTGTCATCTAGTGTTTGTTGCTTTGTTGCCAGTCATTGTAACTTAAAAGGGAGCTGAGCTTCTCGAGATAATGTTAATCCTTGACAACTGCTTCAGCACCATCTTGTGTGTTTGTTCCCTGAAATACACATCTGTTTCTCTTTGTGATCCAAGAAACTTAATTAAAAGTTTCATCTGCAAGAGAGAAAATTAATCCAGCCATCAAAGCATCAGGAACTACAACTGCTTGTGAGTCGCTCTATGTGTTGTGAGTTGCCTGTAAGTTCATTTAGTATTTATACATCTACTGTGTATGTTGGACAGGTTTAGATTTAGTGTCATCCTGCTTCTGCATCAGCAGTCTTTAAATGGACAAAATAAGTGATATAAGCGACCAGAAAAATAAAAATGAAAATGAAATAAATAAAATATGAAAGCCTCTTCAAAAATGCAAATGCAAATGTGTGACTTCTTTTCAACTGGAGGATCCAAACTGTTCTTTCAGTGAGGCGGTGAAACACAGTGTCTTGTTTCCAACATCTATGTGCAAATTTATACCATCATTATTTGATTTCCTACTGAGAGGTTAATGGTTCATTTTTGCAATTATGAGAAATTGAACAATATGCCGTTCATCGAGACCTTGGTACTCTTCAAATGTTGCTATTTCAAGCATACAACCCTCAGCTTTTCCTCAAATCATTCTAAGAAGCGCTTTCTCTGCCATTCAGGCAGAAGTGGCAGTTACACACAGCTGCTGCTCATCCACCAATCAAACCGGCTGATTGAGCCCTCTCTTCTGATTGGTGCACTGAGTTCAAGCCATTTTTGGAGTTCTTGGGATTTTGGTGTGCTTCTGCTTCAGCACACTTTCACCTGCAGATGACATTCACAATCATTCAAAAAACATTCAACTATGCCTTAGTATTACTACTACTACTGCTACTACTTAATTACTTCTATTACTACTTCCGCTACTATTCATGATACAACTGCTATTGCTGCCGATATTCCTACTGTTCCTCCTGGTACTGCTACTTATCCTGCTATTATTCTTACAAATTCTACTTCTACATCTAATAATAATGGTAATACTTTTACCAATATTTAAACTTGAACTACTACTTCTCCCATTACTTCCACCACTGGTTCAGCTTCAACAGTTTTCAGTAGTGCATTCAGTACAATGGCACTTTCAAACATTTTAGCTTTTTTTCAGAAGTATTTTCCTAATTCCTTTATCGCTCAGCATTTTCACTGCATTTCCTCCTCTAGTTTTTAGTCTTTCCCTATGAGCTGTGTTTCCACATTTTTATATATTTTATTTCTTTCTTTTTTTTTTTTTTTTATGAAACATAGAAGCCGCTTGTGTAGTGATGAAAACATTTTGCGCCTGACTTCTCACCTCTGAAGGCAAGCGGGGAAACACATGGATTTACACGATTACAATGTTGTAACCCACCTTCATAGGATCGAGCTGAGAGCCCTCTTGAAGATATTCAGTGATTCTAACGTTCCAACCGTGTTGCAAACCGCAAGGTACTCATGGTGCCGCATCAACCGTCTGACACCATATAAGCTACATCACCTCAGCACAGTGACGGGAAAAGGGGGAATTTAATCACATTCCCCAGGAGCCATAAGACTCCACACAACAATTGCTGCTGTGGTGTTGCAAAAATGTTTTCACTACACTACAGATTTGTTATCCTTAAGATCAACAAAGTCAACAAAGCTGTTCTAATAACCTATTAGTTTTAAAATCATTGCATGTGTCATTTTAAAACAACCCAAAAGGGATAGCCTTGCACAGATGTGATTGTGTGGCACGTTAAAGAAAAATTGAAAATGTCCATCTTAGAAAATTGCACAGAGTTGAAGGAATGAAGTTCTGTAAGAAATAAAGCCCTGTATCCATGAGACCACATTTAATGAAATGCCAAGTGATTTTGGAAATAATTCCCCCAAAGTTTGGGCTTTTCATTCAAGGGGTATGGTCATGATGGTGGTGAATATTTATTTGAATGTGTTTTTATAGAATAACTTACAACAAAACGTTTAAGGTTCAGACTTCACCTGAAACAATAATGTCTTCTGCAAACTGCTGTCTGTAATCAGTGTGTTTTGCCTGCCTCAGACATGAAGTGTTATCAGGATATTTGGCTAACAGTGGTCAAAGAAGAATTATATTTGGATATTTTGATTTATTTAAGTTGTATTATTTTTGAATTATATTTAGCTTCATGTTCTTCAGCCCTTATGAAATATGGTGTTTAATGTATGCTGTGCCACAAGTTGTCCTGGTGTGTTAGTTGGTGCTATGCAGATGTAAAAAAATTTAATTAGTCACGACATTACCCAAGCATGAAGTGAAAAAGGTCTTTGTAACTATGTTTACTTCTAAGGCTCCACCACCAGGCAACAGGCAACAGGCAACTATTTCCAAATAATACCTACTCCACTGGCTCTTTACTTGTTTTTTTTTAACTATTATATTAATAGAAAAACATGAATATTTATCCGTAGATGGTTGAGGAATGATTATTCTGCATGACTAAAACAGCAAATCAGTCAAGAGGCATTATTCAAAATCACAGTGTTCCTGAAATTACTATCAAAACAACATTAACAAAAAGTAATTTGAATCAGAAATGGAGAGACGAAAGTCAGATCTTTCATGAAGCTCGAAAGCCTCCAAACAAGTTTGCACATATGTGTTCCTCCCACCGTGCTCACTTTGGATAGGAAGTTTGATAAGATCCACCATGAACCGGGAAAAATAGTACACAAAATACTCCATGCCCTAAAAAGAAGTGAGAAATCGCACATTATGAATTGTTCCTCAGTTTTCGGTTTTTGTCATTGCATATTTGCAAGATTTTAGTAAATGCACATTTTGTGCATTTGTGAAAATGTGCTTAATCATATTACTAATGAAGCATTAAATCCCACAATTAAAGAATCTACTTGATTACAGAAATTCCACTACAACTGTCTTAACAATGCTTAACAAGAGTGACCCTGAAGGCATCAGCTATGACTAAAAGGTTCAGCGTCAAACAGCATTTCAGCGATGGATGAATGGCAACAAAAAACAATAGTCTCTGTAGTTGTGATGGAGTGATGCTCTTCTGACTCTAAAACAATGAAAAAGCACTAATTAATCCAAACCCTGTTCCTTTACACTTGTTTCTTTACCAGCCTGGTGGCAGTCACTTGTGTGTTTCAGTCCCAGTTGTTATGTGCAAAGCCCAACGTGAGATGGACAACCCTTTAGGTGCTAAAGGGCTTCTGCTTCACTGGCTTTTCTGCATAAGTAAGTTGATTGCTACTTAATGTCACATTCCATGAGTGACCAGTCACGGAAGGTAGGATGACGAACTAATGTTATCCATTTCTTTGGCAAATTACATGACATATGTTTTACGTGTTTAGTTGCCGTCGACTTGTTCGTGCGTGTGTAGATAATCGGAAAATTCAGCTTCCATACAACTCATAACATACAAAAACCTTTCTGATCTTGTCAAGGACAAGAGGTTTGTAATGCATTTGCCTTTGCCGTAGAGGTGCTGCTTCTGGCGGTATGTAACGCCTCTGTTGGCTGCTGGACTTGTGAAAATTTCACATCTTTGTTGACTGTCAGATGGGGATGGACACACTGTGGCTGCGGGCACAAAATTAACTTTACTGGGAGGAGAGGGAGGAGAGCATTTCTCATTCATTCATCTCCTACCGCTTTTCCATTTCCGGGTCTCAGGGGGTGCTGGAGCCAATCCCAGCTCACTCTGGGTGAGGGCGGGATACACCAGTCCATCACAGGGCCAACACACAGAGACAGACAGAGACCAACAACCACTCACACTCACACTCAGACCTACGGACAATTTAGAGTCACCAGGCCTGGGAACAGAACCCGCGACCTTCTTGTTGTGAGGCAACAGCGCTAACCACTATGCCCGGGAAAGAGCAGTATGGCTAAAATTTAGTTTGACTAAGAAGTTGTTTTGAGTCTGATGGAGAAGGATTTGAAGGAGAATTGACCATTGACGTCTTATCTTTGCTCACAAGACCTGGACGATGGAAATGTTCTTGTTATTTGACTGAGTGCATGCACTTTGCATGAGTTTAAAAGTTTTATATCCCTAGAGGCTCATTGGCATTTTTCAAGTTCCTTGATACAAAATCTGCCGATTCTTTTGGAACTGTGGGAGTACTGACATATTTATAAAGGTATGGTGGCACTTGTCTTTTTGGCCTGATTATTAAACCAAACATGACAGAAAACTTTCAAGAGCTCTTATTATTATTATTTTATTAAGTCAGAGGCAGTCACATAGCTCTTTGACTTTATGAAAAAATTACTTATCAAATTTACTTACCGAAGTAAATATGTGCACTTATACAGTGCCTGCAGCAGATGTGAGGGAAAGCCCAATGTTTTCTTTTAGATTTGGAATATATTATATATATTTTTTAATATATTTATTATTAAAAATTGTGTTCATTTTTTATTTGTTTTTTAAAACTTTTGGCCTTCCTGCCTTTACTCAAGTTCATGGGATGTGTGCTCTACCCACTTAGCCACCAGTACCCCAACACAACTAAAATATAACAAAAAAACTGATTTATGAAATGCCTACCTCTTCACCAAATGGATATAGGAAATATAATAACCCCGATCTTTCAAGACCCACATGTACAAAAAATCTTATTAGACCTTCAACTCACAATAGAGCTCATCTTTTCTCCCCAACCCTATCTTGCCTGCACAGTAGGATCAATCAACATTTGTTGCAAGAAAAATATACTTATATATATAAAGTATATATATATTGTCTCATATAATCATTTCTCTGTCTCTATATTAGAATGCAGTCAGAAATGACAGCAAATCTGTATGCAGAGTAGGGAAAGGGAACAGGTTCATAAAGCTAAATCTCACAAACACTGAAATGAAGGTGAGGACAAAAGAGGATTTGACAAATTCAGGTTGGATTTTTTTTAGGTCCAGTCATTGACAACATGTGAGAATCAAGGTTGTAAGTGCTTGCTTCCTTTAAAACATGGTGGAGAGTCTGTCCTGGTTTGGGGCGGCATTTCTGATTTCGTGTGTTCTTCTTTTAGAATTTTCTGTACATATTTCCCCTTTGTATTTTAATAAGGAAACCAAAATTTAAATGTGGATTCTAGTTAACAAAAAATGTTCAGCATAAAAGTTAGAGGTGGCCGCTGACTTTTGCACAGGCCTGTAGTTTCCTATTTTTGATTTACAAAAAATAATGAACCATTAAACTTAACTTTTACTGCAGACTGTAGGTGCAAATAGAGTTGAACAATAAAGAGCATAGTGTATTATTTCAACATGATGTTCATCAGCATTATCTTAACATTTCATATTCTGGCTGATGACTCTCTCATACTTATATTGCTCTTTCATGGTTTGCATCTTACCCCAAGACCACGCAGGCCTTTCAACTCTTAGCACGCCTCTAGAGGAAATATCCCCACCACCCCTCCACCTTCACGTGCAGCATTACTCATCAGCACCTTCCATTCCGCTTCACCATCAAGCCTGTTATCCTACAAGGGTAAACAGAGAAAGGTCAGGGCAGTATTGAAAAAACTCTGCTTAGGAGAGTGACATTTGATTCTCAGAGTGTGTGTTTTATTAAGCGTTCGATATCTCCCACACATGGCACGAGGGGGAGGTATACTTGGAGATGAGCTGGCAAATTAGTCATTTGCCAGAGAAGATCAGCCAACAGCAGGGCACACGAAGCTGACCTTAGGATTATCTGACAGAGATGTTTGGTTGCTCAAATAGATGTTATCAGATTGTTGCCTGACACAGCAGCTTCATAGTCATAAAGAAATATGTCCCACATAGTCTCTGACCTTTTGAGACCACTTAACAAATGCTTTGTTGGTGTAATGTGACAAATTCACAGGCTCTGTCAAATTCAAAATCTCATCACATATAATTTAGTACAGCGCAGACTCTGATTCAGATCTATGTCCAGTTTTATAATAATGCTTTTTGTAATTTTGTTCAAGAGTGTTACATTTCTAAAATACCTATTATCATTTTACAAATTTCACTGTGACCTCCAGCTTTGTCCTTTATAATTAAAACTTTAAATATTATCTTATCACATTTCAATCTTTGCGTTTATGTCTGTTTAACTGAATAGAAACTCAGTATGAACCAAAAATAATCAGACCATCAGCAAAGTGATGTTTAAGCCTCAATATAAATTTTAAAACACTGCAATGTCTGATCAAAATATTTCACTCAGAGGCTCTGATTAATTTAAAGGATCAACAACCTGTGCATGACACATAAAACAAATGTATTAGTTTACTAATCAGCTGGCAGCTCACTCTACATTTGCAAATAATATGAATCATCTGTAATAGACTAATCCCAGATTGATCAAAACAACCATGAAAGAACTGTCAGCGTAGCGGTGACTGTTCCCATCAGCTCTCACCTTTGACAGCTTCTTTGTTTAGCAAGTAAGAATGAATGTGCTTTGTTAGAGGCTCGTCTGCTCTCCATTGTCCAGAGTTACCTTTATGTCAGACACAGCATCAAGACAATACATTCTGTGACCACTGCCTTTGTCCCATCAAATTAATGAAGCAGTTAAATGAATATGTCCACACCAAAGTATAACGGCTTTTTAATCTCTTTGGTTGGGGAAAGACTCTGCACGTCATGCTGATCTGCAGTCCCACTGCCTATTTTTACTCACGATAAATTCCTCACTCCCATAGTTTAGGGTTATCCAGTCAAATTGCAAGCTTAGAATACATTGGGTTGATTATCTGCAGGGGCTTGGAAAGGATATTACATTTCTTATTGTGATGACCACCCTGCAGCCCCCCTCCATCCCACACCCCTCTGACCCACCGTCATAATGCACATTAACTTACAGATTAAGTCACATAGGTTAAAGTTTATACATCATACTCACAGTTTTATTAGTGTACAGCATTGTTTCTGGTCTGTAGCTGCACACTGTAGTTATTTTGTCAGTGCGAGTGTGTGTCCTATTTATTTACTCTGTTATCTTTACAGCATGCTGCCTCCTAGTTTGGGGGTGTGGCAGAGACAATAGAGGATCCAGTTGGTCCAGCTGTCCTGAATCCTGGAAGGGACCAACTGTGGCTGCTCCTGGGGAGATCATTTCATTTTATTTACTGTTAGATACGTTTATTGAGGTTTGTATATTTTGTACTCTTATGTAGAGTATAATTTCTGTGACTTATTTTCTCCAGCCTAGCCCTGTTCTGTGTTTAGTGGTTGTTCCTGTCTACCCCCTGTTGTTTCTACTTGGTCTGATCAGCCAGTATAAAACTCCCTGTGTCATATGTAGTAAGGTCAGTTTTTGTTAGGTTGGGATTCGCCTTGTTTAGTTGACCTAATTTTAAAGGCCCAAAACCTTTGTTTTCATGTGATTTTTGAATAATGTCATGCCATTTTTTTTGTTTTGAGTAAATAAATGCCTTACTTTTCAAATTGAAAGCCTGTGTTCTTTGTTGTCTGTCTACTTGGTCCCTCACACTTACCAACGCACTTGCATTAAACCCACAACAGAGCACATTGAAGTCTGGCAATAACGTAATGTCACACGGGCATGAGATGGGATTTTCTTGCTCAACAATTGAAAACTGCATATTACAGCTCGAAAAACAATGCATAAACAACAGGTGACAGTGTCTCCTGTCAAAACTAGAAGCAAACCTCTTACCAGCAGAGGAAACCACATGAAGTTATACACAGCTGTTGGAAGCGATCACAACGTGAGGTTTAACCGCCTTGATTGCAACTTAATTTAGTTAAGAATGAGCAGCCAGAAGTGGAAACCTCAGACATCATGAAAAATGCCATCGTGAAAATGTCATTACAATTCAAGAAATGTCATCTTTCAAAGAAATGCTGTTTATCTTCCTGGACTTAAAAAAAGGTTTATTACATGATAGAATGTACACCCAGGCTGAAAGGCTAACAGACATTAGCAGACATACATGACTTGCAATATATGATTATTGTCTATTTCTTTTTGATGTACATTTCTCAGTTTTATTTTAACTTTGTAGTTAAATGGAGTCATTATTACTGTATAGATTTGTGAATTATCACATGTAAATTTGCGAGGTCACAGTTACTTTCACCTTTGACCTTTGAAAGTCAAAATCAAATCAGCGCATCCATGAATCAAAGTGGGCGTGAACCAAGAACTTCCTCCAAAGTGTTACCGAAATATCAGAAGAATTTGAGGGACCAAATGGACAGCGTGTGGAAAGATAATGACTGCTGAGACATAAAGCTTACGTGAAACATGAAGCTTTGACTTAATGGCTCTTGCTTAGTTGTCTGCATATTGCAGATAAAGAGACTGATATCAAGTCTCGAGGCGAAACAGAAAAAAGATAAAGCACACTGATTGATGGTAAAAATCTTAATGAATAACTACTTTTTCCACCAGCATGGTTCAGCCTGAACCTGAAACACAACTTGCTATATTAATGTCTGTCTGACTTTACTAATAAAAGTAAAAGTTAGTTATTTACCTGCCTTAAATACTGAAGTTATCTTCCAAATGGAACACAAACAACATAAAACATTCTTTGTTTTGGTGAAGGTGGATAACGTTAATTTATTGTAGCTGTCACATTGGCTGGAAAGAAGGCCTTTCTACAGGTGTTTCAGTGTTGCAGCAATACCTTTCACTGCTGAAAGAGCGCCGTAAAGAAAATATAAACACAATCCTATTTTCAGCACTTGAACAGTGAATGCTTTTGTTTGCCTGGTCTGGGCAGTCTTCGACAAAAAAGGAACATGTGCACCCTCAGTGTTTTCTTTTTTTTTTTTTTTTTCGGGGGGGGGGGGGATCCATGTTTCCTCTGTGTCTCTATCTTTATCCATTGACTCAGCAAGAGAAGCTTCATTCAACTCAGCTGGTGTGGGGAGATAATATGTTATCATCACTCTGATCCTCAGCATCAGCCTTTGCTGGATTATCTAGAACAGGAGCCAAACATAGGGTAGTCCTGTAATAGAAATCCATTTAATGGCCATCTGGTATTTTTTTTTTTTTAACACTGTAATATTCAGTGTGTTCCACATGTATGTTTCGAAATCTGGACTCTGTAAATGTCTAATAATGAATACTGTGGTCAGGCAAAGGACTCACAGCTTTGTCACAATAGATCAAAATACATTCCTACTATCTTTCACACTGTCTCAGCATCAGAGATCAAAGTTCTGCCAGTGGCAGTATATTTATTGGCTAAGCAGGGAGTTTTTAGGACAAATTAAGGGATGAACAGTAGAGAAGTAGACAATGTTGCTTGAGAACCTTCTGGAGAGACTTTAATATGCTTGGTTTTTGCTGTGACTTTGTGTCATTATAAGAAGCCATTGTAATCTCTCCAAAACGAGCAAATCTTCTGAAGGCACCTGGCGTAATCAGGATTACTAATATGAGGTGTTTGTTTTCTAGACAATGAACAAGATTATTCAACACCAGATCTACGTTATAAATGATATCCAGTCTATCTATGGATACAGCATAATAATAGATATAATAGATATAAGTCTGATCACTCCCCTGACTAGTTGTGGTTGGTAGCGCTTAGTCAGCGCTATGTCAGAGAAATTTCAAATTAGAAAATACTAATGTGAATGGTTCTTGGAAAATACTGACCAAAGTGTTTACCATGACCTTTGGCCTTACACAAGGACAGATACAATAAATGCTGGGTTGTTTTTTATTAAAATTGAGAACATGGTGTTATGAAGTCGATTAAAATATGAATTCCCAGGGCTACTAAATTGGAGGAGTCATTCTGACATCTTATTTGATTAACTGCTTGAATAAGCGGTGTAATCCATATTTAGCACTGCGGTAACACCAAATTTCTTCTTCACTTTTGGCTCTCACTGGAAGAATGCCACATTGCAGTTAAATGTCCCAAAAAGAACTGGAGATAATTTATGATAAACTATGAGGTGCCATGCTTATGCTGCAGTAAAAAAAATGTATTTGTTTAACTGTTTAATGCCACATCCTCATGGGCCGTGAACACATGTTGTTCAGGATACACGGCAGTGTCTATAAAAAGCTCCCTGAAATCTTCCAGTTAGCAGTTTTGTTTCCCATGCTTACATTTCTTAATGCAAAAACAATAAAATGTGTTCAAACAAAGTACAATCTAAAGATTATTTGTGGGCCAAAGCCACAAATCCTAAACTTTTTCTTTCATTATTCCTTGACATATACGAATGATTAAGTTTTTTTTTTTTTTTTTTTTTTTTTTTTATGCACTTGATGTGTTGTTTTTTTTTTTTTTCGGCAGTGAGTACAGCTTGAGAATGAAACCTGAGAACAAAGCGAGGAAAGCAAGGGAGAGAAATGGATGGGGATGGAGAGAGAAAAGGAGTACGCAAGTGTGTTTTCCATCAGAGTCAACCTCGCCAGGCAATTTAGGCCCCCATTTCAGAGGCCTAATGGGAGATGGACAGTGATGGACAGCGCGTGTGGGTTACTTATTAATCTGGGAGAGGCAATTGGAGAACCTCTATCGACCTGCAGTAAATTAAATAAGGCCTATCCTGAAATGACATTATTCTCCCTCAACTCTCCCTCTGCTCCTCGCTCTTCCCTTGACCAACTGTGAGGGATTAGAGCAAATAAAATGGGAAAATTTAGACACTGTGAAATGATGATGGATATTTACCACACAAACAGCCCGAGGTATACACTTTGAGAGGTAACGCATCGAGATCGATCATCCCATCAGAAAGAAAAGATCAGTTAGCATCAGTTAGGTCAGGAGGGTTTACAGTTTTGTTGCAGCTCAACAATGAATGGACTTTTCTTAGAAAACATTACTGAATATGTCCCTCTGATGAATGTAAGATGTGTAGGATTTCAACAGTATCATTTGAAAGGGTGAGTTAAATTATCATGACTAATTGCACTCAACACATTAGTTCAGTGTTGTTGTTGAAAAACGTCCCAGTTGGGCACCATCATGATTCAACCTCTGTGATTATGATGGCTAATGAGCAACAACAGTCAAAGAGAAAAGTATATTTTGTGTTTAGGCCCAAGAGAAACACACAATCTACATGCTCCAAGCATCAGAATGTCAACTCTGTGCCCTGGGAAAAAAAAAAAAAAAAAAAAAAAAAAAAAAAAATATATATATATATATTTGGGATTTGCTCATTTAAATGAATGACTCACTGGCTCCCACTGTGAGGTTCAACTTTTCAGATTTTTCTAGCGTCCTTAGTGCCAGCGTTTCACTTGAGCCATTTATGGATAGCCCTCTTCCAGGTTTCAAATGCCTCACGCCATCGGATGAACCAGAAATGAGAGCACTGCTGTGAAAATGACTGTGAGAAAATAGCCCAGCAGAAGTCACCTTGTGTCCAATTATAGCTGCAGCTCTGCTGTACATCCATCAGTCCACTGTCAGTTATTTAGGACAACTTTACCCCAAAGTCTTCAGAAGACCTCGGGGTACCAGATACTTTGGCTCTGGCCGTTTCTTCCCCTTTTCCCTTTTGCATACTCACTGTCAGAAATAACTCCCTGGGCCTATGAACGCATTGTCCCAAGTGAATGAATCGTTCACCATGTGGCCAAATGAGCCCACAAACATAGAAACAAATGCCATTGGTCTTTAGTGTTGTAATTTTAAAGGAAAGGATCTGAGCCTGTTTGGGAAAGAAGTATTTTTGACTGAATGATAGCACAGGCCAATTAATCCAAAGAGAATATACGAACTAAGGTCCCTACATTAGTGGAGGGAACTAAAATGAGATAAAAACCCATAGGAAAAGCAAAAAGGTGTGTTCTGAGTATGGAAGGAGGTGGCGAACATTGACGCACACTACAAGTAAGCACAGGTGCTGATGAATGCAGAGAAAGCACGCTCCCTTAAAGGGAAAATGTCTGATTCAGATGGGATTCGATATTTTTATTTTATTTTTTTTTTAGAAATTTTAGAAACTGGTCTCACTTTCACCGGTGCTGGATCTATTATTTATCATCTTCTGTTGCTCTTGAATAAGACAACTGTCTCCTTTCTTCAGAATCAGGAATGAGCAGGGGATGTCAGACATATTCATTTTCAACTTGGTAATATAGAGGGCCGGAGGACACGTGTCACACAGGTCATCTTTTAAATAGTTATATAGTGATTTAATCATTTAAGTTGATCAATGGACTTTGGGAATGATATGAGTAACATGCAACACATCTGAAATCCTCTCAGTGTGCCATCCAAGGGCTTCCAACAAAAGCAGCTATTACTGTCAAGGGAAACATCCACTCTGTCATAACACTGGAATGGAGGAGTAGAAGAGAGCTACATTTCGGTTGTGAAAAGGTGCAGCTTGCTCAAAGGCTGTACCTCATATCTTGGAATATTTCCCAAGAGTCATATATCCAGGTGCAGACAACAGGTTTTCTGGGAAAACAAGAATGCCCACAGTGAATTACTCCATTTAACTAATTTGTCCTCTGCATGTTTTCAATTACAAATATGAAATTAAATCCATTTAATGTGATGCAATAAGCCAGAAAATTATGATTTCTCACCAATTCCTGTTCAAGGATGGCCTTTGGCACCAAATGTTACAGCCCCCTTTATCTTTCTCTGCCTGCCCATTGACTTCCTGTTGATGAACTTGACCTTTGGAACCTGTTCATAGACAACAGGTGTGCTCTCCTGGTAAGTATTCGTCCAGTCTCATTCACAGTCCTTGGCTGATTCACTAGGAGACTTTATACGTGATGCCTTCTTCCACTCCTGTCATGGGTGAGTGTCCAGAATTGCTGCGAATCTAAAATGCGAATAAGAAAAAAATACTGCCAAAAAACAAACAGGGTGAAGAATATTTGGACTCAGTGAGTAATAATTTAAATCTTTAGCTAAGAAATGAAAGTATTCCTACTTGTTTGTTCGTTTGAGTTCAAATGCTCTACTTCTGACACTGAGCTGCCAATGGAAGACGCGGACAGTGAAATGTTTTGACCAGCATTTGTTGTTGTGGATTCCCATTAAATTGGCAATAATATTAAAGAGAGAACAGAGCAGAATGACTTTGGCCCTTACCTTAACCCGCCCCCTCTGACTTATAATTAGCACCAATAGCTGGTCAAAGGTTTCCCTAATTTGGTGAAGTAAACAACAAATTGGCTCTTCCTGTCCTCACATTTTTTTTTTTTTTTTTTTGGTGCCTTATGTAGCCTTTAATTCTAATCTTCCCTGCAGTAGTCAAATCCTGATGCTTGCACTCTCTGCTACTACATCAAAATAAGCTAAGTCTAGGAAAATAAGGGTCACAGGAAAATAAAACTCCAAACTTTTGACTGCCAGCGCAGCTTCATAATTACCCGTCATACGGACAAACAAGGGGAGACGTGTAGAACTCATGAGAGAGTGATGCCTGTATGAGATGCAGACGAATGCAACATAACGTTCAGTTACTCCTACATTTAACGTCTTGAAATTTAGGAACAGAATCTCAACAGGTATGAGGACTCAATTAGTACACTTTGGTCCAGGACCTTTTGCAATTTCAGCTTCCTAATGGAGAATAACCAGCTGACAGAGCTTCGCCTTGTTGAAACAGGAGGAAACAAGGTCAGCAAATAATGAATGGGCATTTTTTCAAGTTGTTACAAAGACCATCTGGAAAATCAGGGCGCAATTATGGAGGGGGTGGGGGGGGATTCAGCTGTAGGAGGTGGTATACATCCCAGTGCTTCAAAGAGTTGAGTGGTATTATAGAGAGGTGAGTGAATGACAGTTGTATTTAGCATGAGGAGATTTATGAGAGGAGATGAACAGATACTGAAGGCAACAACCCCATCAGCATTGTCATTACCATCACTAATAAACTCCTTTGGGTGTGAGAGGCCTACTTATCTGGTCACTCAATGGATCCATTACCCCTGCATTAAGCATGCAAGCTGAGAACAGTAAAACGTACGGGATAAGAATGTGTGTCTGTGTGTGTCTGTGCATTTGCTGGAATAAATTACACTACTTTTATTACACTTCATACTATTATTTTTTATTCCCTTAGACCTGTTGGAATCAACTTACGGCTAAAAGCTGTCCACTGGAGGAAAAAATCTGTGACAGCCTTTCATGCTCAGAATATGTGGAGACACAAAAAGATCCACAAGTATAGACACAAATGTATGCATGCATTTAGTTATGCATAATTTGAAAGGGCATAACAAACAGGCCAGAGTCTTCATGGACACCAAAGTGTGTGTGTCTAATGGAAAAGCCATTTTCTTAAGCACTTGCTTTGTTGCACCATCTGCGTTATTTGCGCAGTAATTGCTTCCGTACTCTGCAGGTTAGAATTTGTAACCTCCTGGGCACTGTAAATAATGAAGAAATGATTATACACCTTTATCTCTGCAAATGCAAAAGTGTGTGTGTGGATTTAATGAAAATCAATGTTATGTTAGGTAATAATGTGTTGCAGCGGTGAACGTTCTACTCTTTTCCCTTGTGTCCACTATTACTACACTTTGATATTGCAAAAACTGCAAGTCCAATTTTCCAGGCACTTTTATCCAAAGTGGCTAATGGTATTGCTTAACGCATTGCTTTTATCAAGTTGGCATGCCAAGCAGCAGGACAGACGGTGCCATGTAAACATTTGGAAGAATGAAGACATGGTAAGTATGAGAAATTCTTTTCAACTACACAAAAAACGTCTGTTGGCCAAACGGGGGGGGAAAAAAAGTAATTTGGAGATCAGTTTAACCTTCAAATAGAAATATTTTTAATTGCAGACCTCTTGGCCTGGGTGATATCCCTCCCACCCAGACTGCCTCCATTCCATCAAATCCAACACAATCCTGTAGTTGTGATGCACTGGAATAGGAGATGCTGCTGTAATCTAATAAAGACATTAGTATACCATTAGGAGGGTGCTTCCTGGCTTTGCAGGGACGCACAGAGCCTTGTTTAGCCAAATAGAGTGTCCCTGTTAGCGTTTATTTATGGCAGTAAGATGTCAAACCACTTAGAGGGGGAATGTTGCCTGTCCATTAATGCTGCTTTCCAATGGGAAGCCTCAAGAAGATCTTAAGCCTTGGCCACAGTCCAGTGTTCATATCTGTCCCCCGTTATGTAAAAAATAAATAAATAAATAAATGTTGTTTTGGCTTTGTTTATAGCAAACAATAAGAGTGCTGTACAATTAAATTCTTATTCCACTTAAACAACTTCAGGAACATGGTATGAGAGCAGATGCAGAAGTCAAATGTGTTTTTTGCCCTGAACTGACAACCGATGGAGGAAAGGTTGACTTCAGGCACATTCCAACCAAAATGACTGGTACAGTTAGCTCCTGGTAATTCTCTTCAAGGAACTAATAGGCTCTTGATGCACATTCTTTGTTTGTATTGTGACTAGAACTTGAAGTCCGGGGGAGATTATGCTAGTCAGACCAATGACATATGGAAAAGCAATCAAAGTAACTGCAATAAACCGGCAGTGCAGTAGCTGGACGTGAGAAGAAATGGAAGGCATTGCGACAACAGCAACAGGGCTAAGTTAAAGGTTAAGACCTCATCACTGGTCCAATGTTTTGTTTAACATAATTTTCATTTGAAATAGCTACAAAAACTATACATTTGTGTGATTCCTTCTTTGCGGATGTATTTGACAAACTGCACTGGAACAGCTGTCGTGCAATCTTGAATTCGTAACACAATCACCCAACACGCATAAATGTGGGCAAGCCGTGCACACTTTGGCTAGCATAGGTATTATGTGAGCGGGCAGTGGGGTGGAATCACTCTACTGCACTCACTGCACCCTAAAATTTGTTCTCACACTCATCGCTCGGCTGATGGGTATTCAACTAATCAGAAATGTTTAACACTGCAGCCACAACTGTTTTGGGGGTAAATTTGCGGGTATAATTTAGATAAATTTAGAGCTTAATTTTTATCCCGGTCACCAGTCAGAACGCACATGGATCCTCAAAAGGCTCCCAGTCCCTCAGGAATGCTCCTGGAGTTCGAATGTGGCTAAAGATTGATCACATGGGGTTTCAATGTGTCACTTCATGCTGACGATTCACGTATATGATGGAGGTCTATTGAGTGACCACAAAAGATCCATCCATCAATTAGTCACCATTTGAAAATATATGACTCTGCAATATTGATTCATAATTTTTAATTACATTATACAGTTACAATATTATTATACATTAGCATGAGTGGTGGTTTTACTTTGTCCCACTCTCTTATTATACTCAAGCAATTGTTCAGAGATGCTGTCCATTGCTCTTCTTCACGTTGACTTTTTTAAATTTCTTTCTCTGTTTGTGGGGTGTCAGAGAAAATCTAATAACTAATAATATCATACAAAAAGTTTTCCATTCTTTTGAATGAAAATAAAAGCCTGGTTGCAGAGGTGCGGTTCATAAACTTACACTTAAACATCACTTAAGTCAGCTTTGGTTGTGTTTGAAGTCCATAAATTGACAACTATAAAATCTAAACCCAGACTATGCGGTATCTTTGGACTTTTTGTTATCCATGACAGGGGCTCAAGGCAAAAGTAGCTTTAAGCTATTGCAATGTGTTGCCACCACAATGCACTGCAATAGTGTGCCAAACTTCCAGATTTGAGTTTGCAGCAATGCCGACAATGTCTCCAGTTGTGCTGCTTCATATTGGTCCAATTTACTTAAATTGTTCATTGTGAATCGGACAAGGTTGAAGGGGTGATCTAATTTCAGCACCAAATTCAGTAGAACAGTCTTATTACTCTTATTTATTACATCTTCTATTTAGGTTAGCACGCTAACACAGGGCACAGCTTGCCCTGGCCTATGTGAAAAACCGCAGTTCTTCAGATGGCCACTTCAGATGACTCTGGCATTAGAGGGAATTTAAGATCCCCTTTCAGGTCAAAATAGATTTTTCCTAGAGAAACTGGTGATTCATGCCAGCTGGAAAAAGAATGACAGGTTCAAAGCTAATTTATTGCTGTATTTACTTGACATGTCCAGCTGATCAAAACTCCTGATGCCACTGGCTCCATACAGCATCCCTGCGTGATGAAAGTCTTTTTAGCTCTTTTAAGCTCCTGTCAATAAAAACACAAGAACACTTCCTTTGCTTCATTGTTTCCCTGGCTTGTTTGATCTTGACACAGAGCGCTCTACTTTGATGTCATCTTGCACAGAGGAACTGGTAGGCTTAAGAGCAGAGGAGCTTGAGTGATGCCAATGACTGGCACGCCTTTTTACAGGACGGCCTTGTCAGACACAATTAACACTTATGCCAATGCCAGCAAATGCGTATCTTTGTCACTCTTTCAACATTTTTAAAGCATAGCACAATCAACAAGATGTCTGCGTGGGTTTCCTTTGGTACTCCGGTTTCCTCCCACCATCCAAAGACATCATGTTTGGGTTAACTCAGAGGTGTCCAACTCCGGTCCTGGAGGGCCCCTGTCCTGCATGTTTTAGATGTTTATTTCTGCAACACACCTGATTCAAATGAGTGGCTACTGATCAGACGTCAGCAGAGATTGATGATGAGCTGATCATTTGAATCAGATGTGTGTGAGCAGGAAACATCTAAAACATGCAGGACAGGGGCCCTCCAGGACCGGAGTTGGACACCTCTGGGTTAACTGGTGACTCCAAATTGTCTGTAGGTCTGAATGTGAGCGTGAGTGGTTGTTTATCTTTGTATGTTGACGTTGTGATGGACCGGTGACCTGACCAGGGTGTGGCCCGCCCCTCGCCCGAAACGTTGGCTGGGATTGGCTCCAGCACCCCCCGCAACCTGGAAACAGAGAAGCAGTAGAAGACGGAAGATGGAAAATCCGATCTGTGTGCTATAATAGATACAGTGTTAGGGTTCAAAAGAACAAAGAAAAACACATTTTAAAATACTTAGGGAGTTCAGACAAGGCAGAGACAAGGAAATGAGAACACCTCCTTTCCTTTGGTGGTTTTATGTGCAGCCTCATCTTGTGTCCACCCTGCTTCACCTCTCAATACAGTGAACTCGGGTGCGCTGGTTGAGGAAGTATGGAACTAATACTATGGTATACCTTACTCTGAAGGAAGATAGAAATACCTCACCAAAATAATAATTTATTCACATTAGTCATGCATTTGACATCTTAGCCAACTACTTACCACAATGTAATGATAGGCTGGAAATATTATGTATTCATTTTCTTTGACCCTTTTGATTACAGTCTAAAAAATAAACAGTGTCCCACTGGGGTGAGATGGTTAAGTACAAAAATGTATTAAACCTTAGAAGGGAACCCAACTGACACAACTAAGAGTAAAAACAGTAGCAAAGAAATGTTTTTAAACTCATTCTGCATGTGGTAAATTAATCTTGCAGGGAGCAAAGGTGGCACTAATTTGTTGGGCTTTTACAATGCTCTTGAGAAGTTGTATGCTGCTCAGAAGAAATCACGTTTTATACCCTGAATGTATGATAATATAGAAATGAACTTTAGTGGCAAATAAAATATAGATTCATCATGAAGTATTTTCCCTCTTTAAAGTTATGACATAAAAGTATTATCTTGAACTCCCTGACAGTTTTCGCTCAATTTGGCTATGTGTTTACTGCATGTGTCACTGTCTGGGCATGACTGACCAATATCCCTCCAGCTCACCAGCACACCTGCTGCTAGCCCTCCTGATTCCACAGGCCACTTCCTGCGATACAAACACCCAGTCTCCCACTCCTAATGAAGTTGGTTTGTCCTGTGCACCTCAGGTCCACCAGCACTCACCAGCTCTGTTCCAACCACTTCCAGCCACTGTGCTGTGATCCTGGATCCCCTCGCTCCATTCTCTCCAGTCAAAGCAGCACCTCCCCCACCTGTCACCCCTCCCACTGCGACTCTCAAAAGACTCTGCCTGAACTTAAATTCTTCCTGACCCGACCTCCCGTGGATTTTACCACTCACTTCCCTTCACTTTCTGCATTTTGTGTTCAACGTTCACATAATCTTCTTGGCGTGCAAGAATTGCGCGTATTTTATTTTAATCCTTGAAAAAGAAAATCAATTTGCCTTTAAACTTGTGTAATATTTTCAGTTTCAAACACTAACGAAAGCTTGAGCAAAATAGCAACCCCTGAAATAGGTGCAGAGCGACAAAATGTGTCTGGGATAAGGATCAGGTGATGGAAGACGAAGTCAGTTAAGCTCACAGTAAGTACCCCCCACTCAAAATTTTTTAAATCCCCACCCCACGAAAGGCATCAAAAGGAGAAATTCCTCTCAATTTGAAAATGAATTTCAACCCCTGACCTGATGAGCTTGTGTTTTTACAGGACATTCTCGTTAGGAATTCAAATAGCACTTTTTTGATGTCCTCTAAAATTTATTTCTGACAAGTAGGAGAAAATGTTAAATGTTTTTCGGTGGATGAATAGATCAGGGAATCATCCTTTGACATAACCTGCTTGCTTCTTTTTTTAGTCAGTGAAAGAAAGCCATCGTCTCGTAAGAGAAATAATTTACCCAGAATCACACTGAATAATTCAGTGAAACAAAATGACATTTCAGTATGAGGTGTCGATTTTATATTTTTGATACCAGAAAGTCTTAATTCTAGGATTTGACCGTCAGCTGGAAGAGAATTTCCAGGATTTTGTGTATCTGTGCACTGCAACACCACTGGCTGATAATAGAGGGGGGAAACAGCTCTTGCTGTGTGGTTTGACTACAGTGAGATGAGACAGCGGGAAAAAACAGGCCCAAGGACAGTATATCAGCCATAGAAAAATTGTATATGTATTTCCTTTTTTTTTCCCAGACAGTCGTTTGCCAGCAGAGGAATGTCTTTTCATACCTCATCCGTGGAAATATCATGTCCTGAATTATGACCATGGTGAGTGAGCGAGCATATGGATAAGGATATTGGCCCCTGTATGGCTCACAGTGGCTGCAGCAGGATGCAGTGCTCCATCAATATCAGATTTTAAATTGGAAAAACGTTTGTATGTCACAGGGGGGCCAGACCGACGGGGCCACTTGATAAATGGGCCGTCTTGGTGATTGATGGTCACGGGGGAGCGGTCAGAGGGAAAGTTATGCTACATCATGTCAATAACACGTTGTTTTGCCTCTCAAGCGTACTGTAGGGAGACCAGAAAAAAAGTGGGCACTAAGTACCCTCGACATTTTATTTTCTGTAGATTAGACTTGGAGGCATGCACTGCCATAACTACGATCCTTTTGACAGCAGAAGTGAACAGAGAAGCTGGTAGTCCCACCATTTGGGCCGTTCTCCATTCCTGTCTTGCTGTGTGTTTAAACAGCAGTGTGTGCATTGTTCCCGATTCTCAAATAAAGCCAAACAGTAGGGTGTACTGCGCTTGAGAAACCCAGATTACACAAAATATATATTCTGACCCCAAGGTTCCATATTCAGTGCAATCAAGCACACACAGACACACAGCTAGTTGAAATAAATAGCCTAGCTAATTAGCTTTAGTTATGGGCATTTGCACTGTCATTTGACATTCTCAACACTTATTGCAATCCCAGGAGATGAAAATAGCATAACATTAGGGGAAGACTTTATCATAAGGAGGGAGGGTTGTAAATCAGGCACCTGAAACTCCATTAGCAATTCCAACCAGCAGGGTTGTGTGATTACTGTGGGACCGTTTGCTCTGTACTAGCTGATAATGATGACTCATTCAGATGCAGACTGACTAAGAATGCTGACACGGAATCAGAAAATGAAGCTTGAGATGAGATTCGTGTACTTTCCTCCTACTTTCTTATTTGGATATTGAATGAGTGCCTGTGATTTGAAGATTGATATGGATATTTTGGTTTTTTGTACGTCCCTTTGTGTTGCTTTGTGGAAATAGAAGAAAAAAGCTTCTCAAAATGAATGTGAAATATTGAGATAGGAGAGCATTATTGCATATCCATCCATTCATCCATCCATCCATCCATTTTCTACCACTTATCCATTTCTGGGTCACAGGGGGCTGCTGGAGTCAATCCCAGCTCACTCTGCGTGAGGGCGGGGTCACCCTGGACAGGTCACCAGTCCATCACAGGGCCAACACACAGAGAAGACAGAGACCAACAACCACTCACACTCACACTCAGACCTACAGACAATTTAGAGTCACCAGTTAACCCAAACATGATGTCTTTGGACGGTGGGAGGAAACCCACACAGGCACAGGGAGAACATGCAAACTCCACACAGAAAGGCTCCAGGCCGGGAACTGAACCCGCGACCTTCTTCTTGTGGGGCGACAGCGTTTAGCACTATGCTGCCGTGCTGCCTTATTGCATATTATTATTATTGTTGTTGTTATTATAGTAATAATCATAATAATTCCTCATTTCAGTTCCCTTCAAGATTAGCTGAATGTGACAAAAGCTAGAAATAGAACATTTTCTGAAAATAAAAATCTAAAACAGACTTTAACTCTGTTATTCATTGTTACATTGGCACAGCCATTATTTTGTGCAGATTTTGTGTACAGTCCTTCGGGTTATGAATCACAGACAATTTTTTGAGGCATGGAAAATATTACATTTGATAGACATGGAACCCAACAGGATTTGGGCAACGTGTAAATTATACCTCAAGTAATAAAGCTAAATTGCTCATATTAGGCAGATTAAAACCCTGTAATCTCATTAAATCCAAATGAGGAGACCTTCTGCTAAAATTGATGCCTCCCTTTTTTAAATTATTATATTTATTACACAAAATGAAGTTATATCACAGCGTAATGCTAGGTGGTTTGGGTTAGTATGTTACATTTTAGAATTGAAATCTTTGTCCAATAAAGGAAGGGAAACAATGACGAGGCCAGATATCGGATTATCAAAAATATGAGATTTTAGACTCACATTAGTAACATTGCATTAGCTTTGTTTTTAGAACATTGTAAATTATATATTGAAGATGCTCCTTCTTGCTTAAAGAAAGTTCCTCAAATTGAGAATAATACCACGATCCACATCCCCCTGATCCAGAGGGTGAGAGTTGGAGAGCAAACAGAAAAGAGCCGATAACATTTTTACTGTATGTTATTGCAGTTGAATGTAGAATCGGAGAAATTATACCTTGACAAATCATATCTTCTTTTGTTTAATCTTTCTCACTTCTTCGTCATCTAACTGTTGTAAGGCTGAGGTCTCCACCACACCTTTGCTAAAACCCCCGCCCTATAAATCATCTGTCAACCTCACTGATTCAATTGAAAGGCAACCCTGTTCGTTTAACTGCAACAGGGCACCCGCAGCTCTTAATTAAGTTAGGGACTCAGTAAACTGCACAGCCTGTTCCGATTTACAAGGTGTGATGAACTGAATTAAGGAATAAATGCACTTGCTGCGTTGCACCAAGTAGCGTAACCTTTAGATGGATTTATTATGTTGAGCATGCTGTGGTTATTGAATCTTCGTCATATGGTCCAAACATTTGTTCCTTCGCTGGACTACAGAAAAACTTTTAAACAGAGCAACTGTGACTTCACCTTGAAATGTAGCAGCAGCTCTCAGTCACGTTCAGTGTGACTCCGAGGCATTCTAGGTCTCAAAACATGATTGATATAGTGCTAATAATACGTGCTCGCTACAGTTTGAGGGTGGCCCTGGTGGGGAGGTTATCTACCCCTTCCTTTTCAAGTGTCTATACCAAAGAGGTTGCCTGTGCAATGATGAGATTGTGATCAGTGAGGGATCATGTTGAGCAGCAGTGGAAACAATTCCATAAGCTGTTGTGTTTACGCGAATGAAAAAATTTGCAAAGGATTACGAAACCACTTCACTGAATTGCTCGGACAACTGTCTTTTTTGTTTTTTTTCTCATCAAAGACCACATAGTAAACCAAATGAATGAATGTGACTGTTTGGACATTAACAGCGTGCATTACAAAGTGCAGCAATATACCATTACCCTTGCAGTCCAAGTGTTTCTTTGGGATTTCATATATTTCTCTGAATAACGACATCTCCGTTCACTGCAGTGCAGCTCTGACTAGTGGAGTGAGACACAAGAGAGTGAATTTTATATTTTTATCGGCACACACGAAGCTACAGTTCTTCTATCCCTGTGCTGTCAGCCTAATGACTGAGGAAAGTGGGAGTGATGGTCATAGCCATTGTTGTTGATTAAATGTGAATGAATGAGCACACACAGACAAACACAGCTCCCATCAAGCTGTGCTTTGCTGCCTTTCCCTTTCTCCCAATGGGATAGACGATGAGAGACTGCCACCAGGTATGTGTCACGGAGAACAGTAATGAATGGCAGGAGAGGGAAATGCAAAGGGGGAAGACGGTAAGAGCGAAATGGGAGGACAGATGGGATGATGGGGAAATGCATACATGTAGGCAAAGGAGAAGGAAAACACTGGTGTGGATATGAATAGAGAGAGGCTGACAATAGGGTCAGGCTCTTTTAAAATGGCTGCTGTAAGATGTTGGCTCGTGTGCTGACAAAAAGCCTGAGAAGAAAGCTTTCCCAAATGTGTCACATCCAATACAGACATCAAAAAGAGTTTGCTTTACTAGCAGGATAGGTATTCTACACCCAGCTAGCTAACAAGGAAAGGGTCCCACGTGGCTAAATGGAGTGAATACAGTAGAGCTATCGATGCCATGTGCAAGTGATGGACTATATAAATAAATATATATATATCTGGTCCACGTATACACATTACAATATGTTCGGCGAGTGGACAGCAAAACCTTCATTATCATACTTTATTGTTCATTGATTAACCACAATTTGTCTCCATGCAGCAGAATCAATACTCTCACATTGTAATAATTGTTCTATGATCACAGGAGGAGCTTTCTCACAGGGCTTTCACCGACTTATCTACTTATCATATTGTCTCTGCGCTGTAAACATGCCATTGAATTACTCAGCCAACAGTGATTGGCTTTCTCATTCTTCGAGAGCACCTTTCATCAAAAGCAACACAATATTACTCCTTTATTCTGTCATTTTGGAAGAATCGTTTTTGTGATTTTGGTCAATGTGATTACAGAGACTTTCCTCTGTGTATATGGGCACAAGTTTAATCCCTCGTGTGTCTCCTCATGTGAATTTTTTTAATGATTTCAGTGGCATTTGCGTTAGATCCTTCACCTAATAGCGCCTAGCTAACTTGCAATGTCTGCAATGCTGTTTTTTTTTTGTTTTTTTTACTGCAATACCTGTACAAAGCATGTTTACAGTGAATTTACTGGCAGCAGTACATTGTTTTTGTTTTTTTGAGAGTTTCATATTGTATTCAGAAGTATAGATTATTCGTTGAATTGCACATGCAAGTCTTTACTTGATTCTATTTTATTTTAGTTTACAGAACAATACTGTTCCGTAAATTATCATATCTATCAATAAGAAGATCTAAAATATATATTTTTTTACTCAATAACTACTATTACTACTTCTACTATTATTGCTACTACTACTGCCAATGAAAAATACCAAATGATAACAACAGAAGTAATAATAAACAAACTAATGACAAGAGACAATATTCAAGCATTTAAAAAGATGTTCATACAATGTTTGGTAAGTGAGGTAAATGATAATGATAACACTTGCTTACATTTTGACACCTGAATAGAAATTGTGACAGTGAAAGTTGCCTAATTAATGCAGTCCTGGATATCTGTGACAAAGGGTTGTGCCAGTAGTCGTGAAGTGCCAGAGCTTGTGAGACAAATGTCCTCCAAAGTAAAAACCCAGTAAAATTAAAGCTGCAAAAATTGGTCTATTTTGTTCAACCCTAACCCTTCCGATCATGTTGACCCGAGATGCTCAACTGTTTACAATAACGTTTTCTAGCAAATTATTGGAGACAATCGCATTCTGTTATTGCTGAAAACCTTTTTTTTTTCTCTTCTCAAATTGTAGTGCAGTTTATAGTATGGCAAAGTACAGCATTAATACAGTAGAATACAGTTCAGATTTCAATCTAACTTAACATCAAAGCTTTTTTAGTGTAGTACATAGATCATGATGCTGAGTGCAGCTAGTATTGATTAGGTTGACAACATTTAGCCTATAGAGCCTTGAAGAGCAGAACAACTCCCACGTGGATTTCCTTTGAAAACAAGTTTGCTGGACATGAATTTTTGGACTAGCTGTCTGAATTCAGCTTCCGAAGGAAAAAAGCCGACCTCAGTACTAGTGCTTATCTGTATTAATCTCAAACCCAGCCAACGGTCCCGGCAAGGTGATACTGCACGCCAGTCCATCGCAGGGACAGAGTCCAACGTCCATTCGCACTCACGGCTACAGGCAATTTAGAGTCACCAACCCAAACATGGTGTCCTTGGACGGTGGGAGGAAACCCATGCAGGCACGGGGAGAACATGCAAACTCACAATACAGAAAGTTCCCAGGCCCGGACATCAAACCTGTGACCTTCGTGCTGTGAGGCAACATCGCTAACTAGTGTCAGTTCATTATACATAATATATAATAATAATATATATACATATCATTCATAAGAAAAACACAGTACGATATGACTATAACCTGCGTCTGTGCAATGATAGAATGAAAACTTGACAGGCATAATAGCATAATGGGGGGGGGCTTTGCGACGGTTCGATCCATCCATTTTGTTCAACTTTTCAAGGGCTGGATAACTAGGCTAGGCAGGGAGTGCAATCCTTTCCAGTTCCTCCAGAAGAGACCCAGGATCTTCAAAATGGCCAAATGGGAGATGTAGTTCCCTCAACCAGCTCTGAGTCCACCCCAAAGCCTCCTCTCAGTTGGACAGGTCCAAAAAGCCTCCAGAGGAAAGCATCCAGGCGTTCTTATCAGATCCCCGAACTGCCTCAGCTGTCTCCTTTTGACAAGAAGGAGCAACAATTTTACTCCGAGGCTGTCACTTTCTTTCTAAAGCTGAGCCCAACCCCCGTATCAGGAAAACCCATTTCTGCTGCTGGTATCTGCAATCTCACTACCAAAAGCTCGTGGCCATCTGTCAGGGTTAGAACAAAGATTGAGTTGTAAATGGAGAGGCTTGTCCTTTCACCCTCTCCCTCCCTCTTCACCATGATGGTCCAGTGCTAGGACTGCAATACTGCTGATGCTGCACCGATCTGTCCGTCAATCTCTTGCTCCAACGTACCCTCACTCATGATCAAGACCCCAAGATACTGTACCCCTTTCACTTGGGGTAGTAGCTCAGTCTCCACCCAGTTTGCCCTTTTCTGGCTGAGAACCATGGCCTCAGATGGCTCTTAGATGCTCTCACCCTGCCGCTATACATTCACGATACTACTCTGCGTACCTCTCTAAGATCTGTAGAGCTCCTGCTGTAAATTATACCTGAAGTGATTAAGAGTGTGTATTTAAGTCAAATGTGATTACAGTAGCCAATCATCAGGAACAGTATGTCAAAATTAAGTGAGGCAAGGTCAAAGTGTGACAGGGATCAGTTTCTATACTTTAGATCTGTAAAAGAAAAAAAAAAAAAAAACAAATAAAACAAGATTAACTGTTGCAAGACAACCTCTTCACAGAATACTTTGTCAGTGCCAAAAATCCAAGCAAACAAAAGTCAATAACCTGTCTACAATGTCAATAACCTGGAATTCGTCCAATGTTTGTGCTGCATGAGGTCGATTGCTTGCCACGGGCCAGGTTAGCCCTGATTCAACTGGCAAGATTTGTCATTTGTCTGAGGGGATGAGGAGAGAGACAGCTCCAGATCTATTTCTGGGCACAAACTGTGCCAGGAAGTGTGCAGGCTGTCCCTTAAGTGTTTGACTGCCTTATATCTTAGCTGTACTTCTTTTAAAATGTTTCATTACAGATGCCACAAATTTGATCAGCCAGTGTCTCATAAGTGTTGTTTCTCATATTCAAAACCTTTAGCAGAGCCTCCTTGAAGTTTTGCTCCCGTGTTGTATTCCTCAATCTATCCCCATTCTCTGTAACATCACACCTTACACTCCAGGTGCTTCACATCGCACATGCCAAGATTAAGAACATTTAAAACATTTGAACTTTTTTCATTCATGTTCATGAAGCGAAAGGCTGAGGGGGAGATGTTTCAGTACAGCGAAACTCTGTATTGAACCATCTCTCTCCAAAAACATCACCAGTCAAAAAATGACTCAGAAATGACTGGACAAGGACGGATGTGTGAATATGATAACTAGAGAGCAGAAATCCAGAATAAAGAACGAATCGTGAAAAGGCCACACAGGGCTGACTAATGATGGATCAGATACCAGATACACATAAGTATAATACAAAGACGGCTGAAATATGAGGAAAGATCCACTCCAGACGAGACGTTTTATTTCGTTTGGCTTCACTTAAGTATACGGAGAACCCCATCTGTGTTCATGGCAGCATATAAATCCATACTGCTCCTCTCTGTGGCCACTCTGCCTCTTCTGCTCACACTTTGATAAGGAAGTGCTCTCCACGGCTTGTGTAACACAACTTGCTCTTGGTCCTCAGGCTGTCAGGCATTAGCCATGGTAACATGGATACTGACAGGAAGTGGAATTCAATGCTTCACTCCAGTCCCTTTGAAAGCTCCATATTCCTCACTGTCCATTCACCAGTAAATGGTGGTGAAAATGGGAAATATTTTTAGGTGGCTGACCTCAAATGTTTGTGTTGATTTCCCACCGCATTGCTGCCACTTTTTGTTCAGTTTACTCTAATTCAATTGCAGGGTAAGCCTATCACAAAACTGGCGAAACTTTTTAAGGGTGAAAAACGTCTTTCAGGGGATAAACAATGCCACCATATCTTTGTGGTCTGTGCTTGGGGGGCAGGAGACTAGATCCATATTCTCAGTATCTCTGTCTGATTCAGCACCAATGCACCCCCACATTTTGTAGCTAGCAGGGAAGATAATGAATGTAATTACTCAAGAAGCGTATGGTGTTCACCTATTCAGTGAGGAGAAAATCAGTGGTGTGTCAGTGAGAAAGTTCAACTCCCTGCAGAGATGGTTCTGCAGCCATGGTTGACTATTTCATTTATCCACATCAACTGCAAATCACTGAGCACCCGAGGGTGGGGGAGGGTGGCTATCATAATAGTAGACTATAGTTTATGAGGAAAGGGAAACACCCCCTGACACCCAGCTGGACTTCTCCTGTCCTCACAGATACTTTGTCCCCCTCTTCTCCACAATAATGCCATTGTGCGGATTTTTTCTTTTTTTTCTCTTGAATTTAGACGCACTGAAACCATAACTGAGCCTGAGCATTTTTAACATTGGCGCAAGGTCACCCTCATTCAAATTTTCCTTTTTTTTAATTGTCTTGGTTTTACTGCAAAAACGTGGAAAACATTATGTAATTAACTGATTGATTATCGAAGTAGTCGCAGGTTCATTTTCTTTAAGCCAACAAATCGTTTGGTCTAGTTAAAATCACAACTTATGTTAAAGCCTTGGGCAGCACTATAGTTAACACTGTTGCCTCACAGCTAGAAGGTTCTGGTTTGATTCCCAGGGCCCTGGGGCCTTTCTGCTGAGTTGCATGTTCTCCCAGTGTCCTCTGGGTACTCCAGCTACCTTTCACGGTCCAAATGTTTAGGTTGATAGGTAGCCTGAGTGTGAGCTGTTCATTGTTTGTCTCTATATGTCAGCCCTGCGATGGACTAGCACCAGGTCCAGGGCGAACCAAACACCAATGACTCTGACCCTGAAGATAAGCAGTGTACATAATGGATGGAGGGATAAAAGCCTGGATAACAGGATGTCAAACGAGTAGCCTCACTCCCTGTACTGCTACTGAAAACAAAGATATAGCAACATTTGTAAAAACATGTAAGAAATAGTGTCAGTAAACTCACGTACAGTGATTTATGGGCTCTGCAAGTGCACCTCTGAATGGGAACTTCAGCTGCCTTGCATCTGCACCTTACATATGCAAAGCCAAGTTGGCATCACCTCACGAAAAATTGCATTTTGGTTTAAATGTAAATGTATATTAAATACTTGCTTTGTTGCAAATGTACTTAATTCAACAGAGAGAGTAAAAAAAAATAATATATATATATATATATATATATATATATTACAAATATTTTTTATATTATATATATATATATATATACATATGGGCCAAGGTTTGGACAGACTTTCCTCTCTTGGGAGTTTGAATGTCAATATAACACTGGGCATTCAAGGACACAAGTAAAATATTGATATTGATATTATGAAATTTTGTTAGTTATATAAGTGGAATGTCAAATGTCTGCCCAACTGCCTGAAAGTGTTTTACACATCAAGGTCACCTTGAAGAAAAATAGAGCTGCAAAGAGCGGCAAAATGGCCACCAAGACAGCTGGATTCAAATTTTGGCAATGGAGACTGAATTTATCTGTAGTCAGTTAAATAAGGAAATTATTAGCTATTCCAGAATGTCACAGGTGCTATGAGTTCAGTATTTAACCCCTGAGAAAGGTTTAGGTAATTAAAAATCCTGTTTTTGAGACAGGCAGTGCTCTTTCTCTCTGAGACTGTAATACACGCTTCTCAGGTCGACCATGGCATTGTCTATGGGATATATCTGCAGTGACAAGCAAAAATCACATTCTGCTGGTGGTTTGAGGACACTATAGCATTCCCGCTATGGCGCTGTGATAATGCAGGCTTACACGGAGGAGACAAAGTCAAACAATTGGTTTTGAAAAAAGGAAGATAATCTGATTGGTTGAGTCCTGTATAATCCTAAATTGAGGTTTCCACCATCCAATTTTTTACAGCCCCGCTCTGCTGGAGTATAAATAGCTGCACGAATGAGATGCAGTCACACTTTGGACAGGAGTGGATTGTTCAGTAACATACCTTTGAGCTGCATAAACCTGATCAGCAGTCAGAAAAAGTAGTCTCTATGTCACCAGCAACATGAGGCAAAAGTTAATTCTGATGTGTCTATTTTGTCTTTGGCGACATCGGGCTCTAACGATAACTGTGACTGATCGACATTTTCCCAACACCCTTGTCACAGACTGACAGTATGACAGGGATGTAGGTGAAGGCGATGTATTATGACAGGCTTTTAGCCAAAGTACTGTGTATGTGCTATGCTTATGTGCTACCACTGCAGTTGGACTGAGGTATATAACTGTTTGGGCGGCTCTGCGTGTGATGGGGATGCTTGCTGAGAACAACCTGTTGAAGCGCATACCAAACTTGTTTAATCCGTCCTTTCCATCATTTGGTTTAAACCTTTTACTCAACAATCCTCCTCATTTTACTCAACAACTGCTTCACACTGCTTTGGTACTTAGTTTTCTAATCATTTTGCCAAAGAGGTTTTTCCATTTCCACCTCTCCACTTCATTTCCTCCTAGAAAGACTTCCCTGCCTTTAGGAGTAAAAGCTTGTTGTTTTTTTTTTTTGTTTTTTTTTTCAAGGAGTATTTCAAGACATGCTTCTGAGTTATATGAAGTGACCTAGAGTACCTTTAATATTGGTGAACTGCTTAAATAGCTTTTATCATCTAACAAACTGCAAATAGCAGAGAAAAGAAATAGTTCATTCTCACATGTCCATTTTATTTTCAGCAAACATTAATCAAACAGGAGTTAATGGTGATTTTTTTTTTACTACACCTTCACTTAATTATAGGCTGTCAGCAGTGCTAGAGATTTTTGATGTTATCTGGCAAACCCAAGTGTGAGAATAACACAGTCATAAATCTTACACGGAAAGAAAGGTAAACACACTAGTATCATTAGTTAACAATACCAGGTCAAACCCTAGTAAACCACATGTGATGAATCAGGAAACATTGAGCAACTCCAAACAACTGATGTACAGTCATTGTGTCTGCATCGTGCCCTGTGTCAGCTGGTTTCCATCCTTGGTGTTGTTGCTTTTCTGCAACTCTCTGGGGACAATATATAACTAAGTTGGGCTGACCAGTGGTGTAACTTTTATTTATTTATTTATTGTCATTACATTTTTTAAGAAAAATATAAATAAGTACAGGTTCTAGATGCGGTTTTTTTTTTTTTTTTTTTGGGCCATCCTCAGACATGGCATAAAAAATTTGATGATAAACTTCCAAGCAACTACCACACAGAAAGGGAATCCACATTATAAGAAATAAAGTCCACAAATTAAAGGATGCAAGGTGCTGCTTTAGTCTCTGGTCTGCTTTGTGTAACTCTAAAAAAGTCCCCAAGCACTCATCCCATCTTCCTCTTTGCTTTTCAATCTACAGAGCATAACTTCATAGGATGCTGTCTCCACCATTGCATCCAACCACTCCCTCAGATTAGGAGTCACAGCCGATTTCCACTGTCTCAAAATCACTCTACAGGCTGTAATCAGGCCCACCATGATAACAGAAAATGTTCTTTTTGATACATTTGGTAATTGAGCCCTGTCCTCCAGTGAAATTTTTACATACAGTAACAGGAGTCAGGGGGATTGTTGAACCAGACCATTCACTCAGAAAGCCCACAACTTTTACCCAAAATGGAGCCACTGATGTACACTTCCATATATGGTGCAAAAAAAGTTCCCGATCCTGTTTTACATTTCCAGCACTTATTATCATTCAGCAGCTTCATTCAATGTAATCTCACAGGGGTATGGTAATATCTGCGTATAATCTTGTACTGTGTGAACTTCTCTCGCGCCTCTCTTACATACTTCCCACAGCCTGCCAATATATCCAGCCATTTCTCCGGTGCAGTATTTCTTCCCAGTTCCCTCTGCCACCACAACCTTGCATTAGTGAACTCCCCATTTACTGAAAAATGTGTTTGTTTATGAACTTGTGAAGCTGTGTAGCGCTCCAGTGGCATATTCATATAGTCCACAATATAACTCTCTGCAGAGTTAGCAGGTCGAGATTTTACACAATCCTTGATTTGTAAATATTTCCAGAAATGTTGTTTTCCTTCAAGTTTAGATTGGCAAATTAATTCCTCTTAAGACAAATACATTGTCAATTTTTGTAGCCATCTCTTATAGTACATATCCCTCTTGAGTGCCACTGTTTCCAGTACAGAAACACTTTACAAACATGAATGGCACGATTAAACCATAATGAAGCATATGGCTGTACATAGTGCGATATCCTACACATCTGACACACTTTGGCCCATATTTCCCTTGGGTGGGCTAGAACTGGATTGGTTGTGTAAACCTAACTACCCCCGCCCCCTTATCCTTGGGAGTACAAAGTTAGCTGAGTTTAATCCGAGCTTTCTTCCCCTGCCATAGAAACTGTTCCACACATCATCATAGCTTGAGTATGTCACATTACATTCTGGCATTCATGGCTCCCTCAATGAGCTGTAGCTCCACAGTGCCGGCAGCACTCATGCAGCCCCAGACCATGACACTCCCACCACCATGCTCGGCCAGACCCACTTGTCTTTGTACTCCTCACCTGGCTGCCGCCACACACGCTCAAATTTATCTTGGTCTCATCAGACCGCAGGACATGATTCCAGTATTCCGTGTCCTTAGTCTGCTTGTCTTGAGCAAACTGTTTGTGGGCTTTCTTGTGCATCATCTTTAGAAGAGGCTTCCTTCTGGGACGACAGCCATGCAGACCAATTTGATGCTGTGTGCGGCGTATGGTCTGACCCCTCCACCTCTTTAACCTCTGCGGCAATGGTGGCAACACTCAGAGGTCTGTTTTCTAAATACAACCTCTGGATATGACGCTGAGCACGTGCACTCAACTTCTTTGACCGTGACGAGGTCTGTTCTGAGTGGAACCTGGCCTGTTAAACCGCTGATTGGTTTTCGCCACCATGCTGCAGCTCAGTTTCAGGGTGTCGGCAGAATTCTTACAGCCTAGGCCATCTTTATGTAGAGCGAGTAGAACAATTATTTTTTTCAGATCCTCAGAGAGTTCTTTGCCATGAGTTGCCACGTTGAACTTCCAGTGACCAGTATGGGAGAGTGTGAGAGCGATAACACCAAATTTACCACACCCGCTCTGCATTCATACCTGAGACCTTGTAACACACCGGGGAGGGAAAACAGTTAATTGGGCCAATTTGGAAATTTTCACTTAGGGATATACTCACTTTTGTTGCCAGCAGTTTAGGCATTAATGTGTGTTGAGGGTTAGGGTTAGGATTAGGGGTTAGGGGCAGTAAATTTACACAGTTATACAGCTTGTATAACTGTGTACTGTGCACACTGACTACTTTACATTGTATCTTAGCATCATTTTTTCAGTGTTGTCCCATGAAAAGTTATAACTAAATATTTGCAGAAATGTGAGGGGTGTACTCACTTTTGTGAGATACTGTATATCTCTCTCTCTACATATATACAAATAAACACAGTGTTGTTTTTTCTGTTTATGACTGTCCTGAAGTCAGAGTCACAGTTACATCATAAAGCATGAGCATGGCAGTTCTCTCTTGTCCTTGAGAACACGTACTGTAAACTCAGAATATAGAGGTAGCCTAAATAAAGTCAGGATGAGCCACAGGGCCCACAACCCAGAAAGAATGAAAATGAATGAATGAATGAGCCACAGGAATGAAATTGCGTCTTAAGTAAGTAAAGTTTGACTGACTATTCAATGAGAATCTGCAGACATCCTCATCCCAACACAAATCTCAGATTTGTACAGTTGTTCACAGGTCTGGTGCTCTGTCCACTGCGGCATTATCCCCAAATTAAAGTGAAAAGACTAAAAAGAAAACATAACAACAGACCATTAAGCCGCGACACAGTAAGCGATAAAAACTAGCTCTGTAATGTGCAATGTGATAGTTCACAGCCAAAGGGCTAAATTAAATACACTGGATAGAAAAGAAGGCCAACTTTTTAAACAACTCAAAGACTACTAGTGTTACAATTGTAAATCCCAGGTTGCTTTATGAAAAAGCCAGCCAGGCAGACATCTACTTCTTGATATTTTGATGGATTACCATTAATGGAATACGGTCGTATGCTGAGAACAGAAAGGAATTAATTTGCTTCAACTCTTCTCAAGAAAGAGGGGCAAGACAATGGACTTTAAAAACAGTCACAGTCTGGGTGTAAAAAAAAAAAGCACCAACATCAGCTCATTTTTCAAGTTGTGAGTTGTAAGAGCAAATTACACAACCTCCATTGTTATCATCGTGATTTGTGTGGCAGCTGACAGTGAAGACACTTAAGTAACTGGGTGGCTGCTAAAATCTAAAAAAAGACATGTCTTTTCTGTATAATGAGGCAGGACTGGAAGAAAAGATTTGAGGCTCCCAACCCATTAGTTATACAGCTCATAAAAGTTCTCCTTTTTTCTCTTGGCTATGAGATATTTATTTGCACACCCAAATATATTTTTTCTTCATTTTATATCAAATAAAAATAAATATATCAAGAAAATGTTTATTTTAAATATTGAAAATGTATCAGTGTGTGCTAGTATTTAGGTTTAGTGGTAAGAGAACTTAACCTTTTGGAAGTGATTCAAATTATGCATGAAGTTACGAACACAGCCAGCTTTGTCTTATAAAGACACTTATCCATATTAGTGTCCATATTAAGTATATTATCACTAATATAAAAAGGAGAAAAACAAAAGCTTTCTGAGCTACTTTGGCTCATAAAATAAAATACTTTTTGAGTTTGCTGTTCGCAAGAAAATAATGAAAAATTTCTCAAAGGAGGTAGCCCAGAAAACCTACATACCATGGTGTGAAAAACTAGCTATGAACGGAAATGATTTGCTCCCATAGAACTGTTCACCCAGTGATGACCCTAGAAGCACATCACAGAATGACTGCCAGGGCTAAAGCTAAATGCCTCTACAGATCATTAGAGGCACCACACCATCTTGAATCTAAAATAAGCAGACCATAGTGAATGAGGCATGGTGTCCGTTTGTGGAGCGAATCGGGGATGACACTTTCTGCACAAACATTGCTTTGTCCCTAAAAATTGTCATAGAGCAGTTACACTATCACCACCTGGAGAGCAGGGAGATGCAGCAGGAACCATGCCCCCAAATATCAGAGCAAACCTGTTCAAACAAAGACGAGTGAGCACTTAACACAGACTCGCCACTGACCACAATAGTACAACAGTGTAAGCCAGTAGCACATGCATCAACCCTTGTAGTAGCCAGGACCCCAGGAAAGTTTTGCAGTCACTTTGGTTTTACCTTTAACCTTTGTATGGTTTTATAGATTGGATGCTTCTGCACTGTCCCTTTCTTGAGTGAGGGCTCTAATGGAGATTGGACTTCTTGGCAGTTTGGCAATAAATCTCTGCGATAAGCTTATCTTGCAATCTGGCATCTGTCTGTATACTCCAACAGTGAAACATGGAAACAATCACCCCAAACAAAACAGCACAACACCTATCCTCAAACCCCTGGCTTCAGATAACTTGAGTGAGATGCTTCAGTGTGGACAGCAGACCCGTGCTTCTCCACTTTAATGTGAGTAACAGGCAAACTACTAATACAGGAAAAGGCTGAGCGAACATTCTCCACAGTAACATTACACTCATGTTTTCAGAGAACAGACTTTACAGCATAAGTAGCCTCAACTGTGTGCTCAAAGCATCAGAAGAAAAAAGATTTAATGGGTATCTGCTTTTAAATTTGGTGTAACGCGTCATCTGCAAGTAATATCAAAGCAATTAAAAGTAATCGCCACTCTTAAGTGACACAAGCGATATTGAGCTGCTGGTGGATCTCCTCTGGTTTTTAAGCACAGTTGTATGATGAGAATGCGAAGCAGTGGGCAGAGGAGCAGGGCTCAACACACAATGCGGCGAGAGTGGTGGAAGTGTTTCATAGTCTGGAAAGTAAGATTTTCAAAGCATCTTCAAAAATCAGGGAACAGCAACATGCAGCACATTTAATCATCAGAGGGTTTTCTCCAGGCTCATCCCATTTCTACACATGAAATGATCAATTATGTCAAGTGATTTTTTTTTTCTTTATTATTATTTCTTTTTTTTTTTTTTTAGAAGTAGATGTACAAGTGGATGCAAGTGTTTTTGGAATAGTATAACTGTGCTGTGTAGCTGTAGTCCAAAGAAATGTCTGTACGAAAACAGCAATCCGGGCTGCACATTCTCCCATTCTCCCATTCAACACCTTGGAAGCTGCATGAATGAAGCCATTGGTCACAGGGGCTTGTTTATAGTCTGTACCATTCAGCAGGTGAGATTATAGTGGAGAGCATTCCAGGCACACCATACAACTATCTTCATGCCAAGAAGATTCAGTCAGAGCCTCAGAGCAGGCACAGCTGGCCAGTTTTCTGCTTTCAAGCCTCTGGGCTTATGTAAATACCCTCTTTGGGCTGAACAGTGGTAAACAGCCTTATCACCTTCTCCACCAGGTTTGCACGTTGCATGTCTCAATGTTGTTGTCTTTTTTTTTTTTTTCACTTTTCCTCAATGGATGCTAGACAAGTGATCACGCCGGCCTTTTAGCCCACGCACATCCAAAAGGGAAATTGTGCATGCTGAGGAAATGTTGTTTTTTTTTTTTTTTTTTTTTAGCATTGACTACTTGTACCAGTGAAGGTAAAGAGGACTTGGAAGTAAAGAAATTCAAATGAACCCACTCTAAAGCATTGAAGGTTGTGTGATTTTCCGATTTCAAAGAGGATTTATGTGCCATACTTAATGTGCAGCTTAAGGTTCTCCAGTTGTCTGTACCTGGCCTTAACCTTCAGAGCTCAGTGAATCTTTCACATAAGAGTACATTTAACACTGGGTGACTTAATTTTTGCTTTCGCAAAGTCATGGTAGGGCTTGATGGCTGCAAAAATACCCATTAGCTCTTTCAAAGGTTTTCATTATGGCAAATACAAGTTTACATTCATAGCAATTTAATGATATGCAATTCTACACCTTGAGTGCTCCCGGGAAGTGTCGAGCACTGCCGTGCAGGCTCTTTACTGATGGACCTCCTGCTGTTTTCTTCCACTTTTCAACCTGATCCTCTTTGATATTTTGCATCGCGCATTCAGCCATCTGACGCATATTGCACATGTCTTTTGTGCCTTTAAAATTAAAGTTTGGCTTATCTGACACGAGGCTGTCAAAGCTTCTCATCTACAGGCAGTTTATTAAGTGAAGCAAATTCAGATTGGTGTGTTGCCAGTTTTGGGCAGGAACACTTTTAAAACCCACAGAGAAAAGAGAATACCTGTTGAAGTGCAGAATTTATTTTGAATATTTTCCTGTGTTTTAATCCTTCACATAGTTCATCTTTTTATTTTATTTTTTTATTTTATTTTTTTTTTGTATTAGGGAAACAGGTTAAGTTGTTTTAAGTAATAAAACTGGTGTGAATATTCAAAATAATATTTTCATACTGAACAGAAAAGTCTTTGAATACTTTAGCAGCAGTTCTATGTTGAGCTAACCTTCAGATTTAGTCAGAATTGGCGCACATGTTCAGTTTGAATAAATAGGCACATGCTGAAGAAACACTGTAATATTGTGATTTTTTGAATGAGGATAGGAAAAATGATCCTTTTTTGTCCGTGTTTGTCCTCATAGTTTAACATCCCAAGAGGTGTCAACTTTTTATGGGATTGATGCACTTTTTGTCTTGTAGCCAAACATTGCATTATTTCAGTGCGTGTCTGTGGCCATCTCCAGTCCTCAATGTCAATGAATCGAGCTGATCAGTCTTCATTGTGTGAAAATGTCCTTATTGAGGCAGGGAGGGCAGTGCTGCACCACAGTTAACCGAGGGGGGAACAAAGGACGGACAGGATGTAAAAAGGTGAACAGGGGAGGGCAGAACAGGCAGAGCTGGTGGTATACAGTGTAGAGAAAGTTGCTGTGCTTTTCCTGCCACCCTCATCAGCATTCAACTGTAAACAAAATGTGCTGGACATGAGAAAAGCGGGACTTCTGATAGAAGACAGCAGGCAAATAAATGAAAAGAATCAAAGAAGATTAAACAGTGGATACAGGCAGTGTTTTAAGATCAGAGAATAATTCAGCCAATTTTGGTAGAACCCATTATTTCTTTATTTTGTAAACCACCAGGAGGTGGTGAGTGGCTCAAACACATTTTAATAGCTGGCCCCACATAACATCACAAACTTTCTGTTCTGAAGCTTCGGGCTGCTTGTATAATCCAGCTGTGTGCTGATTTGGACAATAGCCAAGCACCTCATACAATCCTATATCAAATGACGCCTGACCATAACTTTAAATCATGCAACAATTATAATGCAGCAGGACTAACAAAGTTCATAAAGTCACAATTATAAAGTTGCTCGTGTAAAATTTCTGTGCTTCAAACTGCTTTTTCAGTATGTGGGGCCCAGCATTTAATGGTGCCCATCCAGCTGACAAGCTGCATAAATATAGTGAGCCGCATGAAAATAGTACAGAATGATACAAATCACTATTTCTGCACAGTGTCCGCATGCAGTCACATTATGGCTTCTGTTTAAGAAAACAACAGGCTTCGGAAATACAATTTCACTTCCAACTGTAATTTTACTAGTTCAGTGGTGCACACTGTTCATTCACTGTAGTAATTTGGGGGTGTGCGTACCCCTGGGGGTACATGAGGGCACTCCACCAGGTATGTGAGTTTTTTTGTTGTTAATATATGTTAAAAATAGTATCAATTCAAAGGTCCTTTGAAAATATTATATAAAAAATATTTCAATAAAATATGAGTGTAATGTACCTTCATAAGATGAATTTTACATTCAGTTAGTAATTTAAGGATCCAAAAAAAGGCTGAGTCTCCCTCATACCAGGATGGTATGACCCAACCTGGCATGATTCATATGGCATCACCTGTCAATCACTGCCAACTTGACAACTCAAAACATGGAGATGGTGTGGAAGCATAGCAGCAGGACTGCTGAAAAAAAACAGATGGACAAGTTCAATGGAAGGAAAAGCTCCTGGAAGTGTCATCTGACCGCAGCCTCCAAATGAAGTTTATCACATCCACGCTCACAGTTTTGGGAACACCATGAACTGGGGCAGAAAGCTTTGGAGCAGCGACTACCCTTTGCCTCCACATAAATATGTGGAGGCCTCCTCCTCTGCAATGACTGTGATCAAAACAAAGCAGAGAAACCGGCTGTGCCTGGAGAAAAGCTTGATCCCAGCAGTTGCCTCCCTGCCACTCAGAATGACCCAGATCCCCAGTGAAGTACAAGCCCAAGCCAAGTTTCTCACTGAAGTAACGCAGTCCTTCGTGTTAACAGTTTGTGAGTTTGAGATGCCAGTCTGATTTTGATCCTTAAAGAAGAGATGTTAGATACAAGATTTATTTTTGGGAACATCTCTGTGCAGAAATATTTTTTTGTGTTTATATATGAACAATTGAGTTAATGAGTTCAATTTGAATGCAGATCTTTATTGTTAACCTAAAAGCAGAGACTTCAAGTGGAGGATTATTATTATGTGCACAATTCTTTATTCATGACTAAGTTCTTTTTTTTTTTTTTTTTATGATGACATTGTGTTTAATTCTTTTTTTGTTTGTTTGTTTGTTTGTTTTTCCCCAACCCAAAATGCTTTGCGCTGGTTAAGGGGTGCTGAAAAAATAATGTACAGGGGGTACTTCATTGAAAAAAGGTTGAGAACTGCTGATTTAGGGCATAGTGTCACACAACCATTCTCAACTGTCCGGAAACTTGTCAAACACACTAACAGTCTGTGAACACTCTGTAAATGGGGGACTCGCCAGAAGGTTGCCAGAGGATGCAAATTGTGGCACAATATTCTTTAGACCTTTGAATGAATCACTGCAACAACTGTCCAGCAGCTTCCGCAATTTACATTCAGTTCTATGTCAAGCTTCATCTCATTTCAACGTCCGTAATGTCATGCAGATACCATGCTTGTGAGTGGAAAGGACAATAGACCTGACTCTGCAAAGTGGTAGTTAGAATATCTAATATAATAGAACCCATGTCCACTTAAATGATGTGTGGGGACCGCAGAGGTGGGCAGAGGCAGACTGTGACTGTATAAGTATCTCTAGGTGATAATTATCAAACGTTACGGACCTCTCACACCGCACATTAGTCTGAGTGAAGGGGCATCACTGAAAGAAAGTAATAACAACAGTTTTGAGCAGTTTTCCATGGGCAGTAAAAAATTAAATTAAGTTCCATAAGTATATTTTTGGAGTGTTTGCACTCTACTTCCTCCACAAGTCTTTTACTCCACTATAATTACAGTGCATGTGGTGGAGTCCTGACTCCACTGCACACTTTGGAGTTCATCAGATGAACTTTCTTTTGCTTACTGAATTGTGATAGACTATATTGTCTCCTACAAAACAAAACAAAACAATCACAGCCATCTTCTACGCTGTCAGAAATGCTTTAGCTGCTGCAGTTTACACAGCTCAGTTTGGACCGGACACAGTTCATATTATAGATGATATATAGATGAGGCAGGAGATTCTCTACCAGTGCACCCTGATAGTCCTTCACTTTGTTCTCCTTCTCTGTTCTTGTGTTGACCCCCATCCCTTTGTGGGGTCAGTGTGCGTCTTATGGCTTTGCGCTATAGGAGCTGAAATAATATTATGTAATATATAATATCTTTGCTATGTTCAGTCAGATTAGGTTTCTTCTGGTATTATATGATACATACCATGTGTACTTTATGAAGTGTGAGTGTGTAAGTTAGTAGATAAATCTGCTACAAAATGTACTCAGCACTTGTTGCAGAATGTAATCAGTATGGTTTGACTGCTCTCCACAAAGAATGCACTCACTGTGAAGAAAGGATGACCATGAGCACACAGATCCAGCTGAGCTTGTAAAAGCCGAAGATGCTTCTTCCAGAAATAAGGGAGGAGGTGGCGACTAGATGCTGGCAGCTAAGAGCGCCCGTATCTGGAAGATGGTAACTTAAAAGAGTTCAAAAAGATGTTCCATGACCTCGCATACGAAGTGAGCCATGATGTAACCATTATTTTGCTGAGCTAAGGGATGGTGGTTAGAGTCCGTTCCTGAGGGACTCCATTATTTTCAAAGTGCCTGGGACATTTTTTTTTAATGAAGCGGATGATTTTTTTTTTTTTTTTACAAAGTGGGCAGGATGTTTTACAGAAATAATAAGCAGAACAGTTTTGAAATTAGTCTATTCCAGGACGGACGTGGGTTTAAAACATAATTTAAGAAATCTCAACGGCATCAAACAGTGAAGCTTTCTGGCTTCTTTTTGAACATCTCTCTGACTCCAGTAAGTGTTTTTTAGTGACCCAACCTAACCCATGTTGTTATGAGCATCCAATCAAATCTGACCCGGACCTGGATTTTATTTTACACAACAGCTGTTGTCTTGATGTTCTTGATAACCTGCTTCTCCCGTGTTATGACCCAACTTTATCCCTGTCTCAGATCTTCACTTAGCCATCTCTCTTCCAGCTTATTCTAAGTTACGAACTCATCTCAGTCTTGCCATCCTCATATACAGTAACATTTACAATCGATAAACGTTTAAACGAACAGCTTGTCATAGTTGACTCCTTATGTCTGGTTGGTAGTGTTTTTATGGCCCTTTTAATGGACTTCTAACGTTCTACAATTTTTTTATTTTTGATTTCTGAGTACATTCTTGGCGGGTGGAGAGATACAACAATGCATTAACGTGAAATTATTACTTTTTAAAAAGCTTTAGAAATTCCACACAAACAAAAATTAGTTTGAACCTCCAGTTGAAGTCAAATTTAGAGTAGTTTACTTTGTCATAGGTTAACTAGATTAGCCTTGTTAACTAAGTCAGCAGCATCACTGGATGATTCTAACTTTTTCTTTTTTTATTTAATTGCATCCAAGCAAAGTTTCCTGAAATTTTGTTTTAAATGCAAATAATATCATCTTCTAGCAGTAAAGAAAAAGGGTTGTCTGACTTAAAACACATTATTTAGATCAATGGTTCTGCCTGATCTAGGATTCTGCCTATTTTCTGAAAGAAATGAGAAGTTATTGCTGATGACGAATATCCCAACTTAGCTGTACACCATTGTTACTTTTGCTGACAGCAACGGCAGTTTTCAATATAAAGATAATTAACTAAGCCAATCTACAAATTAATGAATGACCATTGCATTCACCAGCGGATTTAACTTCGGCTATTGATCATCTGCCCAGAGTTGTAGCATTGTCATCATCAGGCAAGCCAGTAATTAATTCCATTAAACATTGGAATGCCTGTACGCATCCACACAGTGTGACTAACAGGAAAATTAGCATTCTTAAGGCTCCAACATATTGCCTCTCTCTAATGATCAGCAAATATTTGCCAATTGCAAAACTTGTCTCTGCCATGCCATGTCTCTGTCATTAGCCATATAAACGAGCTTTCAATGTAACAGAGGAATCAAAACCCCATTAACACTGCAATCACTCTCTAAATGTTCAAGGTGTCTGAAGAGCTCTTATTTTAGATTGGATGGCGAGACTAAATCATCATGTTTTATATTACAGAATCTGAATCAGAAATGCTTTTTTTTAATTCTACAGGAAACAATAAATACCCACCTTTGATCTGCATCTGAGCTCAATCATCAGGTCACCGTGATGAAAATAGAGGAAAATATGTTTGAGCGATTAGAGCAAACAGAAATGTCTCAGTGCTTTTCTAGGCTCCATTTGAAATCAATCACATGGGCCACTTACAATGAATGTGTAACCACTGTGAACACCTTTTCACTTTGTGTCCGTCAAACAGCTCCTACAATATGAAGGAAGACTATAATCCATGCAAGCATTGCCTTTTTTTTTTTTTTTTTTTTTGACACTGTGGTGGAAGCTGCATACTAATCTGGAGCAGGAAAGCATCAGATTAGTAGTTAAGGCAAGGCAAGGCAGCTTTATTTCTGCAGCACATTTCATACCCAGGAGCAGCTCAATGTGCATTGTGTGTGAAGACAAGCACTCAGCAGTTAGAATTGGAAGACAAAATAAAACAAAGTACAGATATGTAGACATTGTCTGAGGTCGTTGGCACACAGAGATATTATTACTTTTCAGTGATCATCACTATCAAAGCGGAATGTGTGGAATGGACTTCATTCAGCTGTAATGTGCTGCAATTATACACCGAAGAACTGTCTACCTGAATTCATTCACTCTTTGTTGCATGTAAAAGTGAAAGCTGGTGTATTTACGGTGGCACGTTCAGCTTTTCTATCAACTCTAATGTCATATTCACCATGAACAAACTGCAACGGGCTGCCGTATATTCATTCATTCATCCTGCTTGTCTGTTTTGGGTGGTGAGAGGAAACCCACGCAGACACGGGGGAGAGCATGCCGATTTGGTGCACAAAGGCTCTAGGCCCGTGAACCGAACCCACGACCTTCTTGGTATGAGGCAACAGAGATAATACTATGCCAGCCCGCTGCCCTTATTTTCATATTTTCATCCATCCATCTTCTACCACTTTTCCATTTCCGGGGTCGCAGGGGGGTTGTGGTGGATCCAATTCCAGGTCACACCCTGGACAGGTCCATCACGGGGCCAACACACAGAGACAGACAGAGACCAACAACCACTCACACTCACACTCAGACCTACAGACAGTTTAGAGTCACCAGTTAACCCAAACATGATGTCTTTGGATGGTGGGAGGAAACCAGAGAACCTGGAGGAAACCCAGGCAGGGAGAACATGCAAACTCAGTTCTCTCAGGCCGGGAACTGAACCTTCTTGTTGTGGGACAATTAACCACTACGCAACCGTGCTGCCTCTGGTCAATTTTCCAGATGTAACTAAACTGGCAAATAAGGTGGTTGTGTGAAAGATACTCGCTTTTTTTTTTCTCAGAATACACTGACTCCTCGATTAAGTATTTGTGTGTTGATATTTTGATATGACAACCACTTGCAGTGTTGAAAAGCAGACAAAGTGCTCAGCCCTCTCTAAATTTCATTGCAGAAATATTTTTAAAATGAACAAAGCTGTGATTATTGAGCAGTCACGAGGTGAGCTTTATAGACAGGCAAGCAGAACCAGGCAGCCAGCCCGTGCTCATCACTGCTCTTATGCTCTCTCCCTCTACATAATGTCCTGCTCATTGAAAGAAACTGCTCTACTTTTGTTCACAATGATAGACAGACAGTGATGATAGATTACTGTAATTTTCTTTAACTTGCTGCTGCCTCTCAACGCTTAATGTGCAAATTTAGTTTCCGCATCCACTTATGAAAGCCTACAACTGAAACAAATTCATAAAGGCTATTGTAATGTGAGTGCCAGCATCTTTTTTGTCGCGCTCATTCAGCCTCAATTTAGAGTCACCTATTACCCTCATATGGAAAATGGGTAGAAGCTGGAGTATCTGTTGGGAATTAACATAGCCACAGAGAGTACGTGCAAACTCCACACATATCTTATCTGATCTGCCCAATTAAAGTACAATATCGGCACACTGTGCTATATATATTGCGCTTTTTAAGTTTTCCTTACAGTCCATATTCATCTACTTACCATTTATTAGCAAAACAAATAAACAACAACAAAAAAAAAAGTGAGCTGGAAGGCATGATGCCCCGCTGAAGAGTACAGTGAATTAATTGATGAATGCAAACAGGCATCAGAACCGTCATAACACCAGAAGCTGTTCTGAGATCAGACACAAGGAGATATCACCTTGAGATCATCTGCACTTCTGTATTGTTTTGATTAATGTTACTTATTTAGCTTTTATGGACATCCCTTTCTTCAGACCTTTTAAGTGAATGCTCATGCAAAGGAATCACTGCAATAACTGTAGAGAAGCATCAGCAATTTACATTCACTTCTATGACACATCTCATTTCAATGTAGTGCCGTATTGGCGTTGTTGTATCACAGCACAAAGGTACTGGGTCAGAATATATCCTCCCTATTTTCTGTGTTGGTTCCCTCCTGCTACTTCAGTTTCCTCCTTTGGCCAAACATGTGCAACTTTAGGTTAGCTGGTGAATCTAAATTTGATATGAGTGTGAGTGATTGCTTATCTCTGAGTTAGACTGGAGGCCTGTCCAGGGTGAACCCCACCCAACGTCAGCTGTGATTGCAGATGGCCCCTGAGATGGAACACCAAGTACTTGAGAAGCTGCTTTTATGAACACAAAGTTATGGATGGACATTGATTTGGGTGATTTCGTGATTTGTTTTTTTGTTTGTTTGTTTGTCTTTGTTTCCCATAAAAAACGTACCCAGCTCAAGAACCCAGTGACTTATTATTTTGATGTTTGTCTGCATTTTGAAAGAAAAAAACAAAACAAAACATCTTCTTTTTAATCCTAAAATAAAATGATTGAATTACCTGAAGGTCACAGTGTTGTATTTTTCCCCATGTTTTCCTGACTGATCTATAAATTTTAAAGACAAATGAGGTAGAATTGGCAATTATGACCTTCTTATGATAAACTGCACCAAATCTGCATTAGATTTATCAGGTCACATTTTCACGACTCCCAATTGTACTCATTAAATTATGAAGAATTCTATACTAAATCCTATTCAAAAAGTTTTACACTTTTACGTTGCATTCTGCAGTCCAGACTCGCTTTAATTGTACTTGATAACTCACTGCTCTTTGTCAAATTTTTGACAATGAAACTCTGAATCATATAAAGCCTAAATGCTGAGATAAACGTTTCAAGAAATCAGTAAGGGTGACAACTGTTTGAAAAAATGAATGATATGTTAAGGGACAAGAAAACAGAGCTCAGCATGAGAAGGAAATGAAAAATAATAGCTGGTTCTAAAGTAAATTGGTATAGAGACGTTTGAGTCTGTAGCCAATCTGGTTCCATGAGTCACAATCTCAAAAAATGGCTCAAAATGATATTTCATGCACTTGCAATGAGACCTGACACAATAGCTGTCTTAACTGACTGCAGTTGTAACGCAGCTCCTGCTGTGTGTTTCTGCCAAACACCCACACAAAATACTTAAAAATTCACGACTTCAACAGCTTTGTTGTTGTTCAAGAACGAGTATTTAAAAATAATTAATATTTTTGCTTCTGTTATTATATTTTGCATTCTGATATTTTCAGTGGAAAAACTTTATTTCATGTCTCCAGTGCTTCTTAAAACTTGCCTCATTAATATTTTAAAAGTCTCGGTCTTTGGCCTATGCCTACTATGTATTTGTTTGCACATAATCAATATGTAATCATCTCTTTATCTCTTCATCTCTCCTTATTTAAAGACACATTATGCAAAGGTGTTATGGTTTATTTCTGACCTTGTCTCTTATCAATGTTTCCAAAAGTGGCGGAGGGCATTTTCAAATCACAGCTCCTCGGCCTGAGCTGACAGCCTGTCAGTCAGTTTGCAGTGTCTGCCCGAGATGAAAAGGCTGAAGGTGAAGTTAGAGACTGATGGGGATCAATTTCCGTTCCTCTTTCTCTACTCTCCAAACCATCTCCAAAGAGCGTTTATCCATACAGGGCTAGCATTTGATGAAACAGTCCTCAAACAGAAGTTAATCACTCTGGACTCATCAAATAGAAGGAAGGTGTTTGTCTGGTATTGACCCATTCATACACTCTTCAGTGGCATATAGTGCCTCTCTATTTTAGCCTTTGAAATATCCTTGTCATTTATGACTTAATAAGAAATGTCTGTCCGTCACAGCTCATTATTCTTTTTTGAATGGATGTTGCTGAGCTCAGACTAATCCCCAAGTCTGCAACCAGATGTAAAATTCTGCAGTGAGGATTTCAGGTGCACTGTTGCGAATTTCATTTGCAACGTTACATCATCCACTCCACACAGAGCCTGTTAAACTTTTTCTAATTTTAGAGTGGATGTTCTTTTGTGTTCACTAGCCTTTTGGCATAGCTAGTTTGGTATTACTTGAACGCAGTAGCTTAGATTGTAATTATGCACATGGAAAGGTTATTGCACTGGCTTTTGTGAATAGCTGCCGCCTTGCTCGGCCTAAGAATGTAGAGCTCACGTCACCAAACATGTCGAATTAAATTTTGATATTGGTTTGGGGATTTCACAGGATGGTGCCCTTGTAATCTAAATCAGCCTGAGGGCTTCCTATCAATCTTGGATTTGAATTAATGTATGAAGTGATGAGGATTGTAATGACTTTTTTGTGTAATCTGGGATATTGCCTCGGTTCAGGTATGTATTAGATGCCTCTGCACTTTCACTGTTCTTGTTTGATTTTGAGATGGAGAGCTCGAGCAGCCTCCATGTAAAAAACTAATTTACCGACATACAATGCAAGTTATTAGTTTTGCCTTGATGTTGAAAGTGAAAGTAAATAATTGCACTAATTGCAGCGAAAGTATTGAAAAGTCCTATTAAAAATGTTTAAATTGGAAAAAAAGAAAATTATACATACAATCAGATCTGATCAAAATGTTTTAGGGGTTTGTTCTGAGGAGGGTTAGGTATATCAAACCCACATCAAGATGCCTCAATATCTCAGTCTGTGAGATTTATAAAAGGGAGGATGTACACTGTCTTTATAAGTTTGATGAAAACAATGTATACACACATCTCTGCTTTTGTGCCTATAAAGAGCTTTGGTAAGAAATAAAAACATTTTGTCACATCATAAAAAATGCTAAAAAAACAAAACAAAACAAAACAAAACAATCAAACAAACAAACAAACAAAAAAAAAAAACAGTATAGGAACCCCCACCCCTCCAAAAAAGAAAAAATAATGCTGGACCACTTGCCACTAAGGGCACAAAAAAGAAACCAAAAAAAAAAAATCACAAAAGACCTTCATATAGTAGGAGGTTAAGACATTCAGGGAGAGCTGACCCTTATAAGGCTCACAAAACAGTAACACAATAAAACAGGAAATGGAAACAAACAAACAAACAAAAAAAAACAAAACAACATTTCTTCTCTCTCAACTATTTTAAGAGTAGATGAGAAGCAGTTAAATAAAATTTTCTAGCCTGTGCATAGAATTACATTTATTACAAATGTGTGATTATGAATATGCAATCCCCACTCTGCTTTCCTCAGTATGGCCTCATAAGAGCTCATTGTTGCAGGTACAAAGAGAAACGGGAATTTACATTAAACGGCAACCAAAGGGAAAGCACACAGTATTGTTTGTACTCAACATAGTGCGTGCACACGAGAATACAATGTACACAGGCAACATGTCATTTTTGGTTCCTTTTGCCGCATGAATCCAGCTCATTCTGTTCTTTCCTGCATTAAGTCATCAGCGATAAACTGCAGAAAGGCCATGTTGAAATCAGTGAAGGCAAAAAATTGATTGACACTAACTTTCATCATAGAAGCACTGAAAAATCCACCAACGCTCGGGACACCCAGCATGTACGCCTCTCTGGGCATACAGAGTTTAAAAGCCAGGCAGTGACATGGTCATGTAAACCATCACCCGCAAAGTTATCATGGTTAATTTCTACTATCACAGAATGTCAGCTGAGTGCCGGGAGGGGCCTCTTTGGACATGGACCTCTGCCCTGCATCTGCAGCCAAGACCAGCAGCTTTCTCTGTTGACAGAAATGACTTGCTCTTAGCTTCATAAAGGGGGGGGGGCGTTAAAATCCACCAAAATAAAACTATTCCTCTAAAGCTGCACAAGACTAATGTTATTTAAAAAAAAAAAAAAACTCTTGCACCATTCTGCCATATATTGCTGGTAAAAGAAAGAAGGATTGGTGGCATATCTGCAAAATATAGTTTCATATCATTATATGTCAGCCTTAATCCTTAATCAATTAGATCGGTGCAATCAGTACATCGAATTAACCTTAACCCTAATCCTGATCACAATGAATCCACTTTGAACTGCTATAGTATTGTGTTGATGCACATCTATCTGTATAATTTCCATCCTTGATCTTGATATGCATCGGAGTTATAATTATCATTTCATTTTCATTTAATTAAAGCTGCTATCTGGCAAGAGCCACGAAAAAAAATCAACAATGTATCAACTTTACAGATGCTGCCTGTAAGGTAACAGACAGAGGAGCAGTTCGTGTTAGGATGTTTTCGGTGTCTTCATGGACTTCCTGTTACTGTTCCTTCCTCTTCCTCTTGTTCTTGTTTTATTTATTTACTTGTATAGTTTTTATTCTGTTTGTCTATGAAGCTGAAAAAACAAACCCCAGATAACGTTTTCTACATGCACAAGCACGTCCTCCTCCAGCTCCTCCTCCTCCTCCTCTTCCATTTATTCCATCGTTCATGTTGTGTTCTGTCTGATCACACCAGAAGATGGAGAGGTGGTGCTTCATGCCTCGTGAACTCCCCTCAGTGGAACTTGGAGCATGCAGAATTGCTGCACCTGCCTCCGAAAATCTGATCAGTGGTGAGGAATGACTCAGAAAGCACACACATTTCACATTGTTTTTGGAAGGTTTGATTTTTGATTTGTTGATTTTCTTACTAATATGTTTGCTACCAGCATCGCCATTAAAATCTCATTTTCACAGCTCTTAACACTGATTGGATACCAAATCATCATCACCTCACCAACTGCCAGAGATTTAAGCTTCATACTGTATCTCAAAAGGTTCAATCACATTATCCTAACGTTCTCGGATTGTGCAAATAGATGTCTCATAACGACGGGTTTAAAACACACCCAAAGTGTTAGTGAGCTGCAGCGAGTGTCTGAGTGTATTTACCTGCATGGGGTGAAAAATCTTATGCAAATTCAGGAGTTATGATAAGGTTCATTCAATATGAAAGTAAAAATAAACAAATTAGGAGAAAAGTAATGGTTGCTAGTCGCGCAATTGTATCATGGACAAGGTAAAATTGTGAACTTTGTCATAGGGCGGGCAGCCTTTTTCAAAGCTTTCCCAACAGTGCCTTCTTTCATTATAAGAGGCCCACCGTGATTAAAGAACTCAACCCCAGACCGTTTGGGGTTGTTGTTTTGTTTTTTTTGTTTTTTTTTTTTGTAGCGCTTGTTTTTTCACCTGCGAGAAGCTTTTAAACTTTTTTTCTTGACAAGAAAGAGGCAAAGCTGTATAAATTAGATGTTTCAGAGCCTCTGCACAGCTGATGAAACCATTAAAGTATTATTTCCACATGGTGTTAAATCTATCCATCTGCCTGCCACCTAATAAATAAAATAAATAAAAAAAAAAATACCTGCTGTGCCTCTGTGAAATAGGTTATAGCTCAAGGCTTTCTGTAAGAAGAGAAACAAACACCATCTTCTCTGTTCGCTTGCAGTTTATTTGCTCTTCTAGATGAACTAAAGTGCACTTTTAAGCTGTTGGGAGTGGATGTGGCATCTGCTGTAACTCCCAATTTGTCCCTTATTGGATGTACCAGATCAACATGAGTCCAAAAGGTTTGGGTGCTTGGTTTTGGACAGGCCCATTGTCTTCCTCTAAAGTAAGGCATTATCACTTCTAATGTGCTGGGTTTGGATCCAGTGACAGCACTGATAAAAATTTGTTCTGGACATGTTATGGCTTTAACCGGGTGCTTTTTGATTAAGGGGAATATTCAGTGTTTCAAGATACCTGCTATTGTTTAAAGATCTTCAGAATATTTTCCCTTCCTCCCCATGTGGAACTTTTAAGCTGCAGATTTCAAACGCCATCCTTTTTGCGTGACACCTAAACACACTGTGAGTGAAAACGACGGTTTACCATCAGCATACTTATTCACAATGGTCTTTATCTTATGAGGGCTGATAAAATCTGACTAATCGGTTCTTGACATACAATCGATTTTATCGATACACTCGCTCACCACTTCAATGCATCAGTCAAAGCATTAGGGGGAGTTAATAAGGCTCATCTCAAGATACCCCCACAGAGTCTCCTGTCGAACACTTAGGAGCTTCCAGTCTACTGGGAGACATATATGGTACTCTTTGAAGCTATTGGGGACACCTTCAAAGCTCAGGTTTTTCTTTGAAGATTTCCCTGCATTTCCCTCCTCTAGATGACACGTTTTTAGTCGGATGGGGAACATAAGTATGCTAATACATATGCATCTCAGGAATGTGGTGGCCTTGTCTTGGTGATTACCACTTTCACTGAGATCTATTAGATGGGTCATGAAATTACCTTATCACTCACTTTTTCATAGAACAGGTTAATAGATTTTAGCCATGGTTGATAACAGTGGTTCATCGGAGGGTCTGTCACGTCTCTCCAGCGTGAAATATTTCAAGAACAAGACTAAAATACTATGATTTTGCAACAAACAACTTAAAAAAAAAAAAGACCATCTTAAACAAATAGCTCTTCTATGTTTTCATCTGGGTTTCTCTGCTATGATCTGGCCTTTTCGCCTCTATCATCAAGTAGCTTGATGTTGCATAGTGTTGTATGTCTGCTGTCATTAGTGACGGTAGCTTGATAATGCTAGAAATGCTCCAGATATTATGAATTTCTCCAGCTGTTTCTGCTATTGCCAGCCGGCTAAACTTTGCTGTGAAGCATACCAGTGCTAGCACAGGCGGTTTTTCGTTAGCTCTGATATGCACTGGGTATTTACTGAGTTGTGCGGCCTGTTGTGTGTTCAGTGGCTGCTTAACTGCGTGTTACAGGAGGTAGGGCAATGGAGGCCTGGAATATGGTCCGAGTTGCAGGCAGAGACATTCATCTGCAAAGCCATCAAATTTTGCACACGTATTCAGGCTCAACTGACTTTTGCTGTCGCATCACCAGCAGGTTGCTCATCTAAGTAATCCCTTTTGGGGTACAGTTTTGAGGGAAATTTGCGATGAAATACAGTCTGGATCACTTTTAATGATAACGTTAATCTTAGCTAATAACCGTTCACCTCCACATGGGTGAATAGCTGTGTCTAAAGTCAGTACACTCACATGTAGTAAACTGTGCTCACAGTGTATGTAGTGCAAAGCAAAGACTATTTACTCGCATGAAACAGCGAATCGGATTGACTAGAAAATAAATGTTCCTGTGTGTGGAACCTTTGTCATGCAGCGTGGCAGCAGCAACTTTTCATGGACACCATTTTAAAAAGTTTAGGGCTGCGCCTCCTCTTCTGCTGTGTAGCAAACAGAGGTGTGCATTATTTTACACCGTCAGGCTCTTGTAGTCAGCCTATGATTTATTTCCGTGTCGCAGGCAGCATGGCGGCATAGTGGTCAGCGCTGTTGCCCCACGGTAAGAAGGTCATGGGTGCGATTCCCTGGCCTGGGGCCTTTCTACGTGGAGTTTGCATGCTCTCCCTGTCCCTGCGTGGGTTTCCTCCCACCATCCAAAGATGTCATGTTTAGGTTAACTGGTGGCTCTAAATTGTGTGAGTGGTTGTTGTTCTCTGTGTGACGGACCAGTGTGAGCTGGGATTGGCTCCAGCACCCTCCGAGACTTGGAAACAGACAAGCTGTAGAAGCTAGACGAATGAATGAATGACTTCTGTGTCCTCGTCCCAGGATAATGAGCAAGGACAGTTACATTGTCACACTTTTTTAACCATTCTACTGCACAGACAATACCCTTTACCTTCTGACACATAGAATGAGATTGTCATTACATGAAATGACGGATAATGATTTGGTTCTTGAATCTGTTACCAAGCCATGACTCCATTAACCAAGGAGTGGGGATACTTAATTGTTATTGCTTTGGTGGTTTGCATTCCCATTATGTCTGATTTTTCTTTGCTGCTTATCTCTTAATTGCACTTTTGATGGTAATCAGATTGGAAGCTTTCATTTGCCGCTGTGCAGGGATGGACTGCTATTAACTGGCATTCCTTCAAGTCCAGTCCAGTGAAACTTCAAAATTGTGTCTATAATGTAACACTTACATGGCTATGCATTTAAATGAAAAATAAGGAAAATAAGAATTCAAAATGGGATTCTCCATAAGGCGTCAGCAGCTCATGAGCTTAGCTTGGCTGTATATGCAAATATGATCTAGTCCAGGATATTTGAATCATTGAATCCATTGCAACATCAACTATGGGGCAAATAAAATGTATTCTCATTGCAAATATAGTCCCAAAAGTAATGGAACAGCAAGGCCAATTCCTTTGGCACACGTAAATGTAATTACCAGAAATTAAAAGATAAAACTCTGAACTCTTGTCTCATATTCATGTCTTCAGTCAACAACTACAGTGTATTTCTTTTTTCTAGTGTTACTGTGAGTATGAAGACTGGAAAATGTTGAATACCATTGAATTAATTGTGTGACTATTAATTATGCATTTTTAATTTAAGAGTATTTTTCATTAGTATTATTCTAGTTCACCCTGCAGGGGAGTGTATGTATTGTTTATCATTAGTCGGAAAAAGGCTATTATTGTACTGCAATTACAAGTGCTAATATTTGCTGCTAATAGTAAAGCAATGTGTTTAAACTCCACCAGCTTCGGCTGCTTGTGGCTTCATTTTAGATCACACACTTCTGGTAGATTTGCCAATTGACGAAGTCGAAGCAATCAGTTAATCAATCAGGAGTCATCATGGCGGCACTATCAACAGTACAAATTTGGTGAAAGCAATTACAGTTGCCACAACTGGGACAATTCATATACTTTGCTGTCTCTGTCTGATATCACACAGAAAGAACTAAAAGCATCATCTTGGATACTTTTTTAGCAACAGGACCAATTAAAAGTAAAACAGTGGGAGCGTGAATTGAAAAGTAATCTCCCAACTGTCAAGTTAAAAAGAAAATCTAAGTGGCCTCTGCTTTCAGGTCAGCCTGGATGTGCGGTTTTTCTCTAAAAAGAGCCTTCTTGAGAGTGTGTTATTTGGCCCCTACTGTATATTGTGTTGGTTGCTAACATCTCTGACACCTTCAAATGGGCAACAATTTTCAAAAGCTTGGGAATCACTGCTGAATATAAGCGTATGACTATCTCATCAATGAGGACAGCATACCAAGTTGTCTGATGTGATTAAAAAAAGAAATGCTATTCAGATGTTCAAAACTGGCACACTATCTTTCATTTACAGCATTTGTAATAGCAGATATATTCCATTAGAATAGATATAGCATACAAAAGTGAATAGACGAAAGGATATTACAACCTGCAAATGTATCATCAACTCATCTCGACCCCCTTGCCAGACTTCCTCCTGCTATTATTCATATTAGATATTTCCACTAAACATTTAGCAGAAACACTGATATTCATGCATTTATGCAGGATTACCGCACAAAAGGAAAAAAAAGGTTACTTTTAGCGTTTTGTGGTTCGAGCGTGAGCTGTGTGAAGTCTGATAACTACACAATAGAAAATTTAACTAAAATGGTGTATAACAGTAGGGACATCTGCGTCTATAGCCTTTTCTCCAAATCTGCATTATCTTAGAAGCTACATTAGCCACAACTTTGCATATTAGATCCAAATCTCCAAGTGAACTCCTGGCAGTCGAGTCTCATTATGGGTAAAGCAGGTACCAGATTTTGACAAGGAGGAAGAATTTTATTGCAATGAATGAATATGAAAGCAATATCCTATTTATAGCGGCTCTGAAAAGATAACTGGGATCCAAGATTGACATCAGAAAAACAAATGTTTGAGAAAAATATTGTTACTGAATAAACTTCAGTTCCATAAACTGCAATTATTTGGATCAAATGGTTTTATTTTTTAAACAGTGAATTGAATGCCATAGTGACAAAACCTGAGCATTTTAAATCTCTGGCAGTAACATCTTTATATAAAAATGAAAAGTGGCTTTGGAAGGGTTGGGTTACTTGCATGTTACTTGCCTGTTAAGTATTTAATATTTAGTGTGTTGCACCAAGTGCTTCAGTGGAATGTTTTAGATGGTATTTGAAGTTGAAAGACGATTCACCTCAGCCGAAGTTTAGCTGAGATGTTGCATGTGAGGTAAGGAAATCAAAGCAAGGAAGAACAGAGCATCTTCCCCGTGCCTGCCGGGGGCCTGGGGGCACATGCTTAGCTTACAAAAATAGATGATTCCTCAGTCAAACTGGTGCAGATTGTTCAGAAGAGGTAAATGTCTTCAAAAACCTCCACAGCCAACGAGGATGAAAAGCAAAAGAGTACAAGGCAGAAAAGTATTTGTTAAAATAAATTTAATTCTTCAAATATAACCCTGTGTGAAATTATTCTGAATAATTTTACCTCACCAACAGTAAATCAAGTGTAAATTTAAGAAAAGAGAGAGAGAGAGAAAAAAAAAAAAAAAGCACTGTCTACACCTCTGGAGCTGATGTTCTTTGAGCCATCACACAAGTGGTTCTGCAGTTAGGATGTGTGCGGCAGAGTACGAATCCAGCTACATAACACAAATCAGACAGATGGACCACAGCCAAGTTTGAAAGTTGTTTTGTTAGCAGTGTAGCCGGTGCTCTTCCACGCCTGCCCATGAGCCCGTGGATAAATGAGTGGAGGAGACATTCAGGCCATGCCTCGCGACTTATGCATGGTTTTTATAAGTGCTGGTGGTGTGCTCACTGCTTGGAATAATTGTAAGATGAGCAAGCCTTGTTATAGCAGTCGTCTGATGCATATTACCGTTGACATTTCTTGTTGGTGTATAATTTATGCAATGCGAAGTTGGAGCCTATCCAGTAACAGATATGAACTTCACTATTCAGGGATGCATATCATTTGAAGTAAACAGTGAGGTCTTTAATAATTTAAAAGATCTGGGCATTTCAGGTTTTTTTTTACTTTAACTCTTTCTGTCAAACGTGAAGTACACTGAACTTCACAGTTAATAGTGTGTGCGTGTGAGAGTGTTTTGTAGGTGTATATTTGACACTTCTTGTGTCTTCTTCCACTTTGTGACGGATATATCTCACTTTTTCGTCTTGTGTGCATGTGAAGATTGTCTTCTTTCTAAGTACTCACAGTGGAGCTGCTGTTTGGGCAAGGTCAGCTCTGTGTCCTTCACGTTACATTGATATTGATGAATCGTCATGTTATCTGCATCATCTAATGATTTATTTTTAAACTTAGTTTGTCATGTATACAGCCACTGGAGCATTACTAAATGTTTTATAGTCATGTTTTGGTGAGGTGAAGAAAACATTATTTTCTTGATAAAAGAAAGCACATGACAAAACTCCAATCATTTCCTAGGAGTGGTTAAAAATACTCATTTGCCTCCAGGCATAGAATTTTTCTTCCTGTGCAATACAGAGGTGATGCTTGCACCAATTCCTTTTTCTAATCTTTTTTTTTTTAGCTAAATAGATTTAATGGTGAGTATCCTTCATGAAGTCAAGATGTGTGACACTGCAGTTAACTTTAGCGAGCTATCTAGTGACCTATGTCAGCTCTCTAAGCTCGTATGTATTCATGCTTGCCACGCAGTGCACTTCATGCAAAAGTTGAAATCAAATGCATTCTATTCTGGATTCTGTATGTCACTTTAAGGTACATTTACAGTGCATTTATGGACATTGAATTGAGGCACTGAAACATGCTCTTACTCGTACATATATATATATATTTTTTTTTTTTTCACCATTTGATTATGGGGATGTATGATCATGCTTTGGCACTGGGAGTTTTGAGAGAGCAAGAAAATGCTCAGCACACATGATCCACAGTGGGAAGTACTCAGGCATATTGGTCTCAGGGTGACAAGATGAGGGATAAAGCTGCCCAGCAGGTGGCTGATGGGAAACATTTCTGCAGACACATGCAGTGGAAACAAAAGTACAACAGTCTGAATCCCTTGCGGGGCACAAAATATGTTTTGGGATGGAAAGGATAACTGAATAATATGGGAGTTGACTGAGACTCAGAGTTATGATTAGGCCAAACATAACCTGGATCACATTGGTTCTCAAGTGAACAACAGATTAGATCTCGCAGGCAACTTCAGCTCCAACACAAGATGAGTGATGTGTCAAGGCTGGAACAGACTTCAGCGACAAACTGGCATGACAGAGCATTGATTTTAGCAACTGGCAGCCCCAGCGCAGCAGGTTGGGATAAAGGTGACGGATAAAGGTGGTGGACTAAAGGAAAAGAGCTTAGTGAGCCTTTGCTGTATTAAAAACCTTTCTATGGTTTGTCAAGCAATGAACGTTTTTCCATTTTTCCAAACTTCCCGACAAGTCAAGTTCATAACTCATATGCTCAATGGGTCTGTAGGGAAAGTAAAAGAAAAGAAAATATTTGCAAGGATGTTTTGTTTTTTTTTTATTATTCATTTATTTTATTCTTTTTTTTTTTTTCATGTGAATTGAAGGAGTTTGGTTCCCATAGACAGGTCTTTGATGTATTTATCAACGGTTCGCCCACCTTCCTGGTGTCTGATAGCAGACCAAGAAAAGAACAAGCATGAGGAATGGAGATCAGGTGAAATTCTCTCCCAGTGGGTAGCCAAAAAAAGAGGGGACTCATACAGTATGCACACTATCTAACAGGTGCTAAACGAAGGGAAGCCCCCCATGATCTCCATGGTAATGCTGAGGCTATGGGATATAAGGCTGTGTGGGCTGGAGAGCTAGCAGAATAGAAAAGGCTGTGGAAGCAAGCTGGCTGAGCAGGGCCCTCGAGGATGGATGAAGTACATGGAGATCCTGTCCCCCAGGTTAATGATCCATATTACATTAGCTGGCAACATTTGGAGGTTCTCCACAATCTTCCGGAGCATTTGTACATGCTGCCCCAAAGGACTACCTTGAGTTGTGAAGGCTTTGGTTGTGTTCCAAATCTTTCTGTTTTGATCAGTGGGGGCACCCAAACACAGGACGCACAATCAACGCTTGAATGAATGAGACAGGGTTTAATTGTCAGCTGTCAGGTTGCGGGTGTGGGTGAAAACAAAGTTTACAACAGGCGAACCGAGAGGGCTGGTGCCTGGCAAAGCGGAACTGGGTTGGGATCAAGGCGAGCTGGTGAGCACGGCTGGTTGACTCACTGGCAGGCAGGGAAATGAGCAGGGAAGCCAGCAGCCAGAGGCAAGACGTTGAAGGAAGTTGAAGGCTGGCGAAGCAGTAAGGAATGGAGTTTTAAGCCAGTCTCTGTGCGACACGTCTTTTGGCAGCGATGTGTACAGGAAAACAGGCAGCCAATTGATTATTTTGTGGCACAGATAGACAAGGACTAATCCCAAGACAACATGAAAGACAAATGTTAGAAAATACAATGCTTAATGGCATCTGAATACCAAAACAACCCAACCGGCTGAAACGATGATGATCTGGTGCTGAATGAAGCATGCACTAGGGGTTGATGAGTAGAAGGATTGCGGATGTCCAGGCTGATCAACAATCATGGAACTCAGAGAGGGAGAGACAAAGAGAACCACACCCACAACACAGACACAAACAGCAATACAAATGGAGGGGCAGGAGAGACAGAGGAAAGGAAAACACGAGAAATACAAGCAGTGAACTGGGGCCAGCATGACAGTCAACAACTGAAATTGGCTGTCAAGACTCTGCCTGTTAAGAAGAGAGTAGCCCACACCTCCCTCACATACTATTTGAAATCCTCTGGAAGGGCTCAGGTTGCAGTAAAGAGCTTCTCCATCCATGCCGCCACTAATGATGGAGATGAGAAGTGTCAGGGCTATCGTCCCACTCTCCCACAGCAGAATTAGCATTAGCATAATGGGCTTTTTAACACAGCACCTTACCTGCCACAAGACGCTCTGGAAGCTGGCTGTCCACGGCCATTAGTGGCGAACTGGCAGCGAGCCAGAGCTCACCTTTCATTTCAGAACAGAGGACAGTGGTGGGGGGGGGTGGCAGTGCACAAAGGAAGAGGTCATCAATTTTTCATCAGTGTGAAAAAAAAAAGGATAATGACAGAAAGCATTACAGAGAGTGAAAGAATTCACACTTTTTTCCCAAACATAATATGCATCAACTCTTCAGCAACCTGTTTGTGGCAAATTGGTTGAATCAGTGGCTCTTTAATTATAAAGAGTCTCAGGGCTTCTCTAACAAATGCAATATTTACGTATACATTGTATTTACAAAGCCATCTGAAAGATTTGAAAGAAATATTATATGGTGAAATACGGTGAAAAGTGTACATTACTCAACAGCTCCATTTTCTGCAAAGAATTTGGGAAATAATTTATCTGTTTACTTGAGATAGTTCTTCCATTGCTCTAAAGTTTACTTTATTCAAATAATTGAAGTGTAACAGTGTTTTTTCTTGACAGTTCGGCTGAATACAATATCATGTCCATTTTGTTGATGAATGTTCAAGTTATCATCACAGGAGCATTGGAAAAGTTGGAGGGAGGCCATTCAGTCCTGAAGCTGAGTTAACATTCTATTTAGCAAACTATATAGGTATTGAGTTTAAGCCAAATAAGCGAACCGTTTTTGTTGATGGTGCACAGCAAATGCCAGCTTGACACTGTTTTTTAACTACAAACAACCGCTGGCAACAGGTAACTTTCAACAGCAGACATTAACTGTGCAAGGAACTGCAGAGTTACACAGGTGCATTATCATTTTTAAGGATTGTTTCAAACAGCTCAGATTCTGGATTGATTTTCCAAAAAACTACTGGTACTGTATGAGACAAAAAAGAAGTCTTTTGACTCATTCAGTATCTTGCTACTCTAAAAGTTCGTCCAATAGTACAAACCCTCATGTCAGTGTGATTTTGGCCTGGATGTTGCTTTCTCTGGTAAAGGGTGGGTTGTATGAAAACTGTTTCTCAAGGTGTGTCAACTGTTATCATCCTGCACTACATTACTGCTGTGTTGAAATATCTTGTGCTTTTTAGACTGCAAACAAAACTTGGATCTAAATAGAAGCAGGACTCTGAAATAGAGTAGATAGAAAATAAAAAAAAAATAGAATACTGCAGGCGGCAATTATGTCTTTTCATTGTTTGGAAGGGAAAAAAAATCTTTGAATAAGAAATGAAATGGTGATTGTCCAACGCATAGGTAACACATGGTTTACCGTGCTGCGCTGAAAGCTTACCGTAGCAACATTGTGGTGTTTTAACAAAACTTTTCATTCCTCATTGCTGAAGCTTGTTCTCTAGCACGAACTTAACCATAAGTATGGTTAAATCTGAACTTTGGATGGCTTGTCGAAAAAAAAAAAAGTAAATCTGCAAGACTGTAGGGTCTCGCTAATCTTGTCTCCAGTCCTCAATGCCATAATGAGCTCACTACCACACCTTGTAGCAAGAAAGTAGAAAATAAACACTCCGATGACAGTCAGTAAGAACAGCGATACTGAAGGTTGTTTGTTTTTTTCCCTGTGACAGTAAAAAGGAGTGAGAGCAAGCCCATTCTAGACCGAAAAACAAACCTCAACAACCAGCACAAAGGTGAGTGCCTCACTGAAAATGCTTTCAAAAGCATGTTTTGGTTTTACCAGAGAAATTACTTCAAAGACAAAAACTACATAATTGGTTCTTCAAGGATATTTCTGGTTAAAAGCAGCAAACGGCTGCATCACTGAGGGTTTTTTTTTATTTTTATTTTTTTGGCAGGGTCTCAAGCATGGTTAGGTTTAGGAATGAGAGTGTTTAGGTGATTTATGTAGCAATAATTAAGAAACTATCTAGAAATACATAGAAATCCACATTTATGCTCAGACTCTGTTATTATTAAGGTTTTTGGTTTATTTCCTGTTTTATTTCCCTTCTGTTTTTGCAGTAAAATTAATTCTTTGAAGGAAAATTTGCTGCCAAGGTCACAATGACTAACAGGGTGTCGTCACAGTTGAGGTACTTTTGTAATTACGATAATTTTTTTCGCATACATATTGGTTAGGACAGTAGACAACAGCAGGGTCAGCCCAATAAACTTAAATGTCCCTGACTAACTATTTGCCTTTGTTTTGGTGCCATAGTGAGAGGGGACAACATGCAGCATAGAGCCACAGGTCAGATACAAATCCGAGCCTCTGCAGTGAGGACTAAACCTTGTCGGTACACACTCTAACAGGTGAGTCCCCAGCACACTTTGTGTGACAGTTGTGATGATATTTCTACCATTAATTAGTCAAGGGAAGTATAGCGGCATAGTGGTTAGCACTGTTGCCCAACAATAAGAAGGTCGCGGGTTCCGTTCCTGGCCTGGAGCCTTTCTGTGTGGAGTGTGCATGTTCTCCCTGTGCCTGTGTGGGTTTCCTCCCACCGTCCAAACACATCATGTTTGGGTTAACTGGTGACTCTAAATTGTCCGTAGGTCTGAGTGTGAGTGTGAGTGGTTGTTGGTCTCTGTCTGTCTCTGTGTGTTGGCCCTGTGATGGACTGGTGACTTGTCCAGGGTGACCCCGCCCTCAGGGATTGAGCTGGGATTGGCTCCAGCACCCCTCGTGCCCCGGAAACGGATAAGCGGTAGAAGATGAGTGATGAATGAATAGTTAGTCAAATCCGACATCAGAGTTGGAGTTTCTGACAAAAACAGATTGCATTGGTGAGTATTTACAGCCTGCAGTGTTGTCAAAAAGAATAGGTATTAATAAGCCGCAAGATGCCAACCAGACTTCTTGTTACAGACAGTCTACCGAAATGAAGCGGTGACTATCTCACACTATGAATATACTCAAGGAATATAGAGGAAAAAATCTCTTTGGGTGATCATTTTGTAAGTAAATCCCCAAAGTAATGGAGCACTGCTCCCACATAACAAAACATGCAAATGATCCACATAATAACTCCATGTAGTATGTGTCAACACGTCTATGACTTCATGCGTCATTGCTATTCAATTACTTCCTTGTCATAGGCATCACCCCAAAGCTTGACATTTGGACTCACTGACATGAGAAAGTGCTTCGAAGGGTATGTGTCTGTATATGGCAGCAGCAAAATGTACTGATCCTTTTACAGTATATCAGACCAAAACAGGAACATTCAGTGGATTTTAGCGTTATAGGTTCTCAGGAAAACGCAGCTTATTGATTAGATAGTGACTATACTCCTACATACATCTGATCCTGTAACGATAATTTACTTTATAAAGGGTTTTGTTCCCTGTTTGTATTTGTTGTGTGACTTACTGCCTGCTTGCGGTGGTTGATTTCCGGTCACATATTGTTTATCGTTTTCTTGGGCCTGACAGTGTCTTTTTGACAAAGACAGCCACTATTCTTGCAGATGCACACTGAGAATAATGCTGGGACGTTTGATGGGTCACTAGAGATTGCCCATTGAGCGTATTTGTCAAGCTGTCCTTGGCTCAGCATTGAGCTAAGACTGTTGAACTGGCCTATCTGTAAAAGTCACTGCTGTATGCATAACCTAAATTCATAATTACTGCAACCATTAGAACCACAACGATAGGCTGTAATAGGCCTCTTGCACATCCTGGTATTTTTAGGACAGTCAATATTCAGATGAATGGGAGAGTGGTCTCGACTGTGTCATATTAACACCACAATCTCACGGGATCCCTTGCCTGCACCTTGTGTTGATCATATTTTATATTTATTTGACAGGAGTAAGCAGAATAATAAAAAACAGAAATTGGAAAATGCTAATGTGGGTCAAAGGAAGCAATATTAAAAGAGAGGAAACAGAACACAAGCAGAATATCTTCAAATTAGTCAGCTTAATCCATTAATAAATGATAAAAGGCTTTGTGTCAGGTCAACGACTAAAAGAAATTCCCCTCCACTTTGTGCAATACAACAGACTGAAGTTGAGCATTAGGAAATGAAGCTTGGTGCTGTAGAAATATGTGACGCGACAGGGGACTTGATTGCCCAAAGGCTTCACCTTGTAAAAAACAGCTTGGTGTTTTTTGTCCCATCTAGTAGTTGTGTGTGTCTCCGTGTGTGGGTGTGTATATGTATGCTGCTCATATATAAATAAAAGTGCAAGCCTCCTGTGTGGTGGTGGTGGTGGGGCAACACTGGCAATATGTCTCATTAAATTTTTTCTGACACCAGTCACAGCATCACCTTCCCTTGACCTGTCCTTTTTTTTTTTTTTTTTTCCCCATACTGTTCGGAAAGACATTTCCACAAGCAACTCTCTCAGCTCAGCTCATGACACCAGCTCTGCTATAGGTTTCTTTTCTCTCCCTTGTCATGCTGGGACAGTTAAAGGTAACATTTATTTTTAGCCTTTTCCTTCAGTGCTGCCATCCCCAACAGATAATGAGAGGCTGGTGCTCATTACCATCACTGGTAGATAGTGAACTGTCACATATGGTTGAGACAAATGTAGAGTAGCCCCCCACTGTCTCCCAAATGAAAATAATTACACTCCAGCGCCCCCTCACCTTGTTCTCATTACTCACTGGGTGCAAGGTTCCAGCACGACACACGCACAAGGCACAGAAAAATCGAAATTAGAAATGAGAATTAGAAATAGAATTGTAAAGAAGACAATGAGATAAAATATGAGGATGTGTGTTAGGGATGGTAAGCTCACATCTGCAATAATCAGGCGCTACTGCAACTGTATTAATTATATTTGGACTGAAAGAAGCATAATGGCACAGAACAAACACACGCAAGAACAGTTTCTTCTCCCAGGCCATCACGCTGATGAACAATTAATACAGCATGAATAGCCCCTCTGACACTTAACAGATTGTAGTCAGTCTTCCAGTGTTTATTATTTATTTCACAGCACCTCACCACTTGTTTACAGTTATTTATCTTTTCATTATCACTACTATTTTCCTTATGTATATAATGAACTCTGCTTATGTGTAGAAAATGTTTCTCTTTGCTTGTTTGTTTTTGCTGTCCTCATTCCTATTTTATATATGTTTATGTATATATATATATACATATATATATATATATATATATATATATATATATATATATATATATATACATATATATACATAAACTGAACAGATACATTTTTATATCTATTTATATGCAAGTACTGAGAGCAATGTAAAACTGAAGACAAATTCCTTGTATGTGTGAACATAGATGGCCAATAAAGATGATTCTTATCCTGAAGCTCGAAACAGTCTGTTCACATTATAAGTATCTGTAACATTTTCACAGTCAAAGATTGTTTTAAAACGATCACCCTTCAAAAATTCTGCCGTCCACAAGCACACAAATAGAAGCGAACTACACTCAAGTTGTTTGTGGTTCATGAAACCACAAATTGATTAAAACTGTTAGTATTAACCTGTTGATGACAATCAATTACAAGATTGTGATGAGCACTTTTTTTTTGCTTGTTTTTGAACGCATTACGCAGTTCTAGTTAAGTCAAAAAACAAACAAGAAAAACTCCAAAGCAGCTCATCAGATAAGTCAAAAGTAATTAGCAGCTTTAAAAGTGGAATTTAAATATTACGTTTTTCATATTCAAGGCAAGCTATATTTCTGAAGTAGCCACTGTGTTCCCTCATGTGTGTTACACTTCTTTTTATTTGAAATTAATCTTAAAGACAACTTCATAAAGTCATTTTCTTTGATTCCCAATCAGGATACATTAGATGGAACTGCTTTACATTATAAACTGGCAGAAAAAAAACAGCAACAAAAAACTCGTGTGAGGTTTCATCAATCCATCCATCCTTTAGATATGAAAGAAAATGGCAATAGCTTTTCACTGGGATTTGTTTTTCATAAATAAATACATAAATAAATACATAAATAAAGTTAAGCACAAATACACATCCTGTGTTTTATCCCTCTGTTCCAACAATCTATTGATAATATTTAGGAATCCTTAATAATTGTGATTAATACTCTGTGAGTAATCTATAAACTATACTTGTTTGACAGCTTTATGTTTGTATGTATGTAATTTATGTATGTATATAGATATAGATATAGGATACCTAGATAGATAGATAGATAGATATTGAGACTTAAAAATAATTCACCAGGCACTTCCAGTTGGGCATTATATTTTTTCAGCTATGAAAGTCGTAAAAAAGTCCTTTGTCTATCGGTATTTTTAACTGATTACTACACATATGGGGATCCAGTGAGTACTTATTGTAGTAGAAGAGTAAATGTGACTAAAATAAAATTACAATGCCCATGTTCATTGTGATGAATAAGTGCATCAGGAAGTGACTCATTGCTGTGACTCACTGAAATGCTTCTAACAGTTTTGAGAAAAGGAGGTTGATGGCTCAGAGGACTAGGTTATGTAAACCTTGGTTTTACAGACACTGATTGTTTGTAAGGTCAGTTCATTGTTGTTGTTTTTTTTTTTTTAAATCAGAGTTTTTTTTATGAATTAATTCCTGATCACCAAAAATACATGGATGCCATCTTAATAGGACATTATCTCCAAATTGGCAGCTGTAATTTCCTGGATTAGGGAAAAGTCTTGAGCATGATGATGGCTCAGTGATAAAAGGTGGGATATCATAAAAGATACTTCAAAAAGGTGGTTAAATCAAGATAATCTCACAGTGGCCTCATCTATCATAATAACAGGAGGACTTGAATAAAATATACAGCACACACACTAAACATTGAATGGTTGGTGAAAGCTAATGCGTTTTATTTTAGCTTCCCTTAGCAGAACTTGCCAAAGGAACCGCTGCAGCTAGCACAAATAAAGAGAAAAGAAGAGACATGCCATCTTATACTTTCAATAGCCACTCCAGTTTTCAGAGCAAAGTGAAGTTGAACATCAAATATTGAGCACTTTTCCCAAGATGTCCTTGAAGGTATTTTTTGCCGCTATTATAGCTACCTTGGTGGCAAAGGTCAAAACACATTAAGAACCACATCAGTCCTGATGCTGTCGCTGCAGCCTGCCACTGACATTTCTTCTTTTAAGAAAATGCACCTGTCCTGTGTCTCTTGAATGCAAAAAGGATTAAAACCCCTTGGGACTGAAACCTTTGCCTCTCATTCTGCCATCCAGCAGTCAAAAGTGGAGGGAATCATTTATTCGGAGTGAGAAATGGGGCTCCTTAACTGAGTGTCGCAGGCTCATGCGTTATTAAGCAAAGAATCCATTGATTATTGATTGCAGATCTTTTCGCACTTGTACGCAGCCTATTTAATGTCTCATGAAGTTGAAGTATGGAGATTCCGGGTCATTGCAGCCCTTTGATCTTTGGGATATATCAGGCGCTGCAAATGAGCTTACTTAAGTAATATTACATAATTATGTCATTAAAAAATGGAACTGGTCTCATACCAAACAGGTTTAAGGAAGAGATATGGAGAATTTATTTAGTTGTTTGGCACCTGACCCGTAATGCATACAACATTAGCTAATTAAATCTGTCCCATAAAACCAGCTCTGAATTCTGAATATTTAAAATTACGCAATACGCAATTCATTAATAAAACACAGATCTATATTTAGTTTTTAGAATTACATCCGTCATCAATTTAATTAAAAAGGTTCACACTTTTCAGTAGAGCAGACTAAAAATTGAAATAGCACTCTCCTTCTGTAGTGGGCATTAATTACATTCTCACTTACAAATTTTACAAGTTTTTTTTTTTTTTTTTTAGATTATTCACAATGAGAGCTAAAGAACTGGTGTATGTACAGTGCAGCCAATCAATTAGTTTTATTTTATAGCATATTAGCATAAATTACCTTGGCCAGTGTTCAGCTACAAACACATGAGCTTCCTTTCTGAAGTCCATATCAATATCTTCCCAGTGAATGAGGAGCCAAACAAACATTTGCATTCACTTTGCTTCTTATATGGCTAACCATGATGCTAGGAACATGAAGTTATTTTGTTCATGGTCTAAAGTTAGCACAGTAGCAAGGTAAAGTATGCTAATTTACCCTAAAGAAAAAGAACTGTTAGGTGTTCTGTGGAATAAATGTTTTATCCAAAAACAAAACTTTGAAGTACTTCCTTGCATGATGACTTGCTGGGATCAGTCACTGAACAAAATGATTAAAAAAGATAACAGTTTAAGCCTTCATGTCACAACAACCAGCCATCGGTTGTTGACTGACCAAATAATAAAATAATTGTTTACTTTATTGTTAAGGCTTTCAGCGCAGCGCTTTACGATTCTTCCCATCTTGTAAGCTGAGCTTCCCTGATACAGACTGACTGGCTCAGACAGCGGCTACACAAAAAATGTGAGACAAGGGCGATGTGCCAACTGGAGGCAGTGCGATGGCGGCTCAGACACCTGTCCTCAGCCAGATTAATTGGCTCAGGGCAGGTTAAGGTGCACACACTCACTGACAGTGACATTGGAGAGAGTAAGAAAAAAGCTATAAAGGGAGATCACCCGTATGATTCCCATTCCATCTAAGTTTGCGTGTTTCACACCAGATTATGAAAGTGCGCAATAAGGGTGATATATGTACATATGTGAAGAGTGTGAATTTGAAGAGGGTTTCAAGACTGTGAAGTGTGTGCCAGTAAATCTGTGAACACACTACTGTCTCTTTGCATCTGTGCTAGCAGGACTTGTAAAACACCTCTTGGGTAGCTCTATGGAGTGTTTATGTTCACCGAGTGGGATATTTTTTGAGCTTTACCCAAAGTCATTGCAGGCAAGCTTTGAGGAGAACTCAACCTTGATCACGGAGCCAAGCACTTGTGGTCTGTTGTCCTGGAACGTCGGCAGATCAGGGTGATTGGATCAAAGCTTTGGAAACACAGTAAGTGTCTGAGGTTTCGGCTGAGGGAGAGTCTATTTTAGGGTTTCCTAATGATCTGGGGTAGTTTCAATACTGCACTACTTTTGCTGGGGAGCACATATGATACTACTGCTGTATTTAGCAGTGTACCTCATGCAAGAGCAATTATACATGCCAAACATCTTACTTTCTCCAGTGTGTGCGCCCATGTCTGCTTGTGTGTCTTTGTATGATCTGCTTGCATAAGCGGTCCAACTCGGATGAATCGCTCTCTCATACTTGGACAAATAAAACATGTTTCATCAAAATGAATTCCATCGGGTCACTATGAGGTTCATAATTATCTTAATCTTTGCTCCACAAGCATTAAACTCTTAAATCTTTAATGGACACCACTTTGTAGCAAATCTGATTATAAAAAGTCTTTTCACCATGGTTCCCAAATCTGTTCTTAACTTGCTTCTATCTCTAGAGTAATCTGTAAAATGCATTACATGTTTGATTGGTCCGGCAGTTCAACCATCACCTAAGGGCAGTTACACAGAAAACATCCAAATTCTATGACTGAGATATATCTCTCTGTTTGCTTGCATCAATTTGATAATTAAAGTATGAGCTAGTAGCATTATGTAGTGGGATAAGTTATAAAACAACAGATGCCGGTATCCTGGCGCACATCATAAGCAATTAGTGGATATGTAGGCAGGAAAACGAAGGCACAGCAAGGAGAAGTTCCTGCCAGTAGAGAGTTTGTAATTGGAAACTGAGAAAAGTTCCTCACTTTTTTCCAAAGCGCATTTTCCACCTGAGCTATTGTTATTATCATAATGCCATATAAATTTCAGCAAAGAGAATAGCCTTTCAAAGATTACACTTCAGTAGAGTCTCTTGTTCTTTTATGTCTGAATTATGAGGTGCACACCGGGTGCCTTGAAATTTACTTTGACTGAAATCTATCTTTCTGATTTCTCTTTGACAATTTTGCTTCCTGAGTTCCCTGTTTATGGGCATGATCGTTATTAAGAAGATATAACTCAAAAAAAAAAAAAAAAAAAAAGTCTGATATACTTCTAAATTAATGCTTGGAGAAAGTCTTTCAAAGAAGTAAACGTGTTTTCTCCAAGGTCATAAATCGTCCATATCATTTTACTGTGAGAGGATAACTCTCTTAATATCCAATAAAAGTTTTCAGAAGTTTGCAGATAGCTGTATAATGTCTTTGTTTTGCCGAGGGATTGTATTCAGCTTTGGAGATAAGCTGAGGCGCCTGAATATCCAGAGGGACTATGGGATGGAGCTGCTGCTTCTTCACATCAGAAGGAGCCTGTTGAGCTGGTGACTCTTAGGCACCCTCTCTTGGCTGTTTGAAAGGTGCATATACCTAATCGGGAGGGTAGACCCAACATTCACTGGGGGGATTACATACTACAGCTGGTTGAGGATCACGTAGAGATCCCTGTGCTGAGGACAATGGATGGATGGATGCATGGATTCATTACTATTATACAGTCGTTCAATAATTTGTAATTACATGACATATACAATATACATATATACATATACAAATACAAGAGCAAAACTCATAAAAATGTGGATTGAAAAAATTTAATGAAACACGGCTACCAGTTGCATTGTAATCATGAATCATTTGGCCTTTCTGATTTAGCAGTAAGGACATTGAATTATTCAATTCCACGCTGCAGTCAATTTGTAAAGACACTTTTTTTTCCAATTTCTCTGATGTATCTTCCAGCCATGCTAGCTTTGGCTCAAGGGATGACAATGTCAAATAGATTGTCACAAAAGTCATGAAACATGGAATAATATATAATATCAGTCAGGTACGGACTTTGCTACGAGCAACACCAGAAGACTGATTTAAAGTTTTTAGTGAATTGATGGACTGAACACATCCATGCCCCTTCTCCAGTTCAAATATAACAGCTCTAGCATCTTCATCATCAAGTAAATATAACCTTGTCCAGTACTTATTTCTTGTTAAAAACCTACATTTAGTGACGTGATCATAGTATTCACCTTTCCTAACACCATTATTACTCCGTGCATGCTAGCATGGTGAAGCTAGCATTTAACTGTGAAAAGCTTTAACAGCAGCTTTTGTAGTTTTACATGCTTTGTCATGTTGAAACATAAACCATCAAATAGATTAGATTACCTTACCTTACCTAGATTATTTCCTTTATTGTCCCACAATTGAGAAATTCACGTTGTTACAGCAGCGAGAAACAAACAAACAAGCAAACAACAGAGACACACAATAGCAAGTAGTGCTACCCAGCAGCATAGCGTGTGTGTGTGTTCTACTGGGGTGGGGTCAGTCTGGTTATTCAACAGTCCGACAGCAGCAGGAAGGAAGGACCTACGATATCTCTCCTTCACACGCTTGGGGTGAAGGAGTCTGTGACTGAAGGAGCTGCACATTCACTGATGGTGTCCTGCATGGGAGGCATTGTCCATCATTGATGATAGCTTTGCTATCATCCTCCTCTCGCCCACCACCTGCACTGACTCAAGGGGGCAACCCAAGACAGAGCTGGCCTTCTTTATCAGTTTATCGAGTCTCTTCCTGTCGGCTGTAGAGATGCTGCTGCTCCAGCAGACCACTCCAGGGAAGATGGCCGATGCCACAACAGAGTCAAAGAAGGTCCTCAGGAGCGCTCCCTGGACTCCAAATGACCTGAGTTTCTGTAGCAGGTAGAGTCTGCTCTGACCTTGCTTGTAAAGTGCATTGGTGTTATGAGTCCAGTCCAGTTTATTGTTCAGGTGAACACCCAGGTCCACTCTCTCTATGTACATTCCTCGGATGTTCACCGGTGACAGAGGGGCGTGATTGGGTTTGCGGCAATCCACCCCCAGCTCCTTGGTTTTCCCTGTTTATCTGGAGGCAGTTCCACTGACACCAGTCCACAAAGTTCTCGATCAGTTCCCTGTATTCCCTGTCATCGTTGTCAGTGATGAGGCCATCTGCAGTGTATAGGGTGAACAGGAAAGGAGCCAAGACTGTTCCCTGTGGAGTCCCCGTGCTGCAGACCACCATGTCTGAGACACAGTACTTATTCCTTACATACTGTGGGCGGTTGGTGAGGTTGTCCGTTATCCATGTTGTGAGGTGGTGATCCACGCCTGACAGCTCCAGTTTGTCCCCCAGAAGCAGAGGCTGGATGGTGTTGAAAGCGCTGGAAAAGTCGAAGAATGTAACTCTCACAGCGCTTCCAGGCCTTTCAAATATATCATACAGATGTGGGCATCCCTGTTTACTACATCCAGTAGGTCCTCCACACCTCCCCCTCCATTTGTTCTTGTCATTTTGGAGGGGTACACTAGCTCAGCAAAAAGCCTGGGTTTCTTAAAGCTGCTCAGTTCCCACAGTATGTGACTCTAATCACAGGGGTGGCAATTCAATCCACAGCTGTCAGAGTTTCATTGGCCAAGACATTGAATTCCAAATTGCTCCTTTTGTGAGATCAGCACCTTGCAAAGTTATTTCTGGCTATTTGTGCATGTGAATAAGTGCTGCATTTTAAAGTGCTCTATAAAAACACAAAAATATTCGAAATAAAAGTCGCCCAAAATATCTCGTATGCATTTAATCTTTTTGGCGGACTGCGTGTTCATCCTTTATCCATAGGAGGGGGCCGGAGCCAGTCACCCAGGCAGTGGCAAGTTACTCCGCCGGTCAGGTCTATCACAGGGCATATACACCTAAAGGCAATTGTGGGAGGAAGCACACGCAAACGCAACACAGAAAAGCCGCAGGCCGCAGAACTTTCCAGCTGCGGAGCAACAGCGCTAACAACCACACCACACTAAATTGTTCCAACTGTGTTGTCTCCAGTCCTGTATTTCCTGTATAAGCCTTCACAAAATTCCATTCTCCCAGTGACGAACTATTACGCCACTCCATGCACAAATATTGAAATGCAACGTTAAAGGATCCGACTTGTAAGATTAAAATGAGATTAGTGCTGATTCTTTGTTTTCATTAGGATTCATTGGGCAACCGAGAGCATGATGCAATACAAAAGCAACGTAAAGCTCATTTACTCAAAATATTTGACATTAGATTACGATGGTATTAAGATTGAATGTGTCAAGAACATGAATTTAAAACAGACCAGGCAGACTCACCGGCCTGTTGTTTAAACAGAAATAACACACAGCCTTTGGCCAACAGAAATTACATATTAATATGAAGAGAAAATTTAACTTTGCATGAGAGCCTTGATCTTTTCATTTCACCTTCTGACAGTGTCTGTTTTATTGTTTATTTAGCAAAAAGATTTCTGCCAACAGATGGCATTCCTGTCTTGCACGTCTGTTTGTGTTTGTAAATGTAAAACTCCCATTGTGTTTGATCGAGATTAAAAACTCGCCCCATTGTGTTTTCTAAAGCAACATGGCGTAGTCTCTTTCTGTGGGATTCTGAAACTCCACAAGCGTCGTAGTGGTCAACTGTCACACATGTAAAACTATGCGCTTCATGATAACATTTTTTTGCTGTCGGGGATTCATAAAGTATTTCTGATTCAGATTCTGACATACACGGACAGGATTTTTACACACACACACACACACATATATTTATATATATGTGAGTGCAGTGAAAAATGACACCAGCCCTTTGACATGAGACCTTTACTTGACAAGACTTGTCAAGATCCTGACAAAATTTGCTCTGGATTTTCTTTTCCTTTCTCCTGCTAATCTAATTTCTGTGACAGCACTGAGCGAGCCGTGTATTGTAATTAAACTATAGACTAGAATATAATTGGTATTTCCTTGCTTGACAAGTACGCCAGTTCAAAATTCAAAGTGAGGAGCTCTGAGATGAAATGTCATGTTTTTGTAAAATAAATCTGAGACAGAAAAAAGAGGAGCATTTCTTATATGTCCATTATTTCATCTATTTATGATATTGATTTGAATCATTAGTGATATTGATTAACTTATTTATTATGATATCACAAATCATTTGGTGACTTTGTAGATATAATGGCCCTCAAACAGCGTTACATCTTGCAGAATATCCGTTTTGTTTTTGTGCTTTCATTTTCTGCTGTTCTGATGACAGCGCTGAGCCTGAAGGTGAAAGTGAACTTGATTTGCCAGCAATTCTGGGTCTGCAACTTCACACCTGGTCATTAATTTCAGGTATGGGGGAGAAAGATAATGGAGGTTACAAGCAAACCGAAATGAGCATCCTTTGCAAGCTGATATCAGGACTACCACAACCACCTTGAAAGGAGCAGGTTGAGGTGTTTCAGGTGTCTGGTACGGATGCCTCCTTAATGTCTGGTAAGATCCTGATACAGGATTATTTATCTGGTCCCCAAGGAGGATGTGTTGGGAGCAAAAGTGTCTAGTCTTGCTTGTTCTGCTTCCTATAGAACCCCAGCTCAGTTAAGTGAGACAGAAACATTACTTTTTTTTTCTGTTTCTTGTTAAACCTTGGAAATTCCCTCTATCTGCATTTCTGTGCAGGTTTTTTTTTTTTTTTGTTTTTTTTTTTTTAAGCTTCCAGCTTCCAATTTTGGCAATTGATCAAGAAGATAGATTTGTGGCAGATTGGGGCCATAGGGGTCTTGTAACATATAGCTTCTTTTCTCTGTTTTCATGCTCTGTCAGAGTGCGACACACTCGAGCGAACAAAACCCACCATTCAGTTTCTTGGTGGGTAAAACTTGTCAAGACTGCTTTTTTAACCAAGAGTTTCCCAGGACAGCTCTAGTTGCTGAGGCCTGTATGTCCCTGGGTTTCGTTTTTTCACTGACCTACATACCGTGCAGCACAGTTAAGCTTTCTTTTTCATACAAAGAAACCTCTCTTTCACACACATCTCTCAGTTCATCTCTTTCTAAGGGTGTTTTCATACCTGACCCGCTTTGATAAACCCTGGTGAGTTTTTTTACACATCCCCTGGGTTGTAGTTGTCAGCTGAAATGTGGTTTTAAGAATGAAGAATCATCTCTTTGTAGTTTTACATCTTCTCGGGCAGGCTTCTCTATGAAGCATAGGTCACTGACTTTTTGTCTAAGGTAAACACTGAGTGTGGTGACTGTTTCATTATGACATCACAAAGTTATGGAAGTCTTGCTTTAATTCTATTTTTCTAGATTATGACTTTTGTTAATCTCTCTGTGGACTTGGCACTTTGATATTTTAACAGTAACAAAATATTGGACTTATAATCAAAATGGAAATCTCATTCTAGCAATATTAGACATATGAAGGTAACTGACCAACCAATGACAGTATTTAGTGACAATTCTTTAATTGTAAGCATGATTACAAATGATAAAGCACTGTCTCACACAAAAACACACACACACACTCACACACGCAAGCACACTCAAGTGTCAACCGAAAGGAGTGGCCCATCTGCTCTTCAGCAACTGAATTTTTTTATGTAGTTTCACACAGTTTTGCTGACATCCCTCTGTCAAGACACACAAACATATTTTACAGTGCAGCTGCTGTGATTTACATAGTTTTGGACATTTTTCAGAAAATGAGGTGACACCACAACACCTTGGTATATCCTGCTGGTAAACACAGAAGTCTATGAGCCATCACAATGTTTCACACTAACTACAGCATCCAAAAAAACAGAAACAGAAAAGGTCTGTATATGGAGAGGACTATATTGTAGGTTGTTGCTCCATAAAAACACAATGTGGATGATCACAAAGGGAACTGTCACATAAATATCAGAAACACAAAGCATAAATATTTTTTGGGGATATGTTTAATGCTATCAACACTAAGCAGTATATTTGTCTATTGTTTAGTTTAATATTGACATCTCGCTACACGTTTTACTTCTTTCTCTTTGTCACCTTGTTAGTTTTTTCTCTATTTCATGTTGTTAGTTTGTTTATCTTTTTATGGCGCAGAATAGAAATATGAAAGATTTAATAACAAGTGGATAATAGATTCTTTGTCAGTGGATCTTAGTTAGAAATCTCATTTTCATTTTGATACCAGTGGGAAAAGTATTTCTTTGACACCAACCAACATGGTAAAATCACGTGTGTGAAATGATTTTCTTGGGTACATTTTTCACATTAGACCTCTCTCTCAAGACTGAATGTATGTCACAAGGGATTTAAATAGCCGATTTGTAAGCAAGCAGGCTTAATGGATCATCATATGAATACTGTCAGACTTTGCCTATTACACACTCCACCAATTATAACCCTTTTGGTCTGAAAATAACTGTGAGATAAATATGACACAGGCGTCACACATGTATTTTTGTCTTCTGAAAAGAGCAAACACATGAGGTGGTTTGGAGCAAAGATGCCTGAGGTCTCTCAAGGCAGACCTTGGATAAGCTGGTGGTCGAGACAAGTCTTTGCTGACCTGGAAACAGGAAGTCGAGCAAGAGTGGCGGGTCGGGGAAGAAAAGTCAGTAATCGGCCCCCAAGGCCACAACAGATTGGTCTACCACAGTAGTTTGCAAAGAGAGCATTTTGGCTACTTTGCTTAGAGTGCTACCAATGTGACCTGACCCAGTTAAGTCTTGGTCAGTGCGCTGCATGCTGGAATTATATCAGAATAAAGTGCAGAAAATTTCCCAGAAACGGCCTTGCCCCCGGGATAGACGGGAGGGGAAAAGAACATTAATCTGCTCCACTGCAACCCTGGCCAGGACAAACAACTCTAAAAAGCATATGTGATTTGATGCCCTCCATTCACTCTCAGCTGCTTGGGTACACCGTTGTGCAATTTATTAAAATCTACATCTCAAACTTGCAGTCAGACAGGGACACACAAAACACGTACACAGTGAGTGAAGCATAATATTCTCAAACATCAACAAAGCCACATCAATAAAACCTCAGTGGGATGCAAAGATTAACAAAAACACAGAGAGAAGTTGCCTTCGAGCTGCAGCGATGACTCCCGTAGGCTTTACTGACAGCACTGGTACTGAATGAGCTCAGAGTTTAAATACATTTCAACTCATTTCCCAAGCAGCATAATATTGTAACTTTGACGTTCTCCCAATCCAGTTCCAAATGTACATCACAGGTTGATTTGTCCTTGTGCCATTAACCAAACACTGCACAAACATTTGCATTTAGACCCATTGTATTAACACGGCTAAAGATTCACAGCCGGCTAAACAGAACAACCACAGCACTCCTGGGAAGGCTTTCCAAAGGGTTTTGGGAACAAGCTGAAATGATTGGCCTTCATTGAGCCGTACGAACATCAGTGTGGTCTGCTGCTGATTTCAGACAATGAGCCGCTGTGCAGGCCAGTTAAGAGCCTTCACAGCAAACTGGTGAAAGCAATAAAATATAAAATACAACTGTATGATGAGAGTCACGGTGAAATTCCACTTAATTGGAACCAACCACCAACCCGGCTTTGTCCGAGTAATTACGTTTAGATACTGTATGTCCATGAATAAGTAAAGCTGATTTGAATTTAATTGAGCTGCTGTACTCCTAACCCAGCCATAAAGTTTGCTATCTTGAAATTTGTCTTTGTCAAACCAAGCTCCGAACACATGTACTTACTCATCAGTTCGTACTATGACTGCGCTGCCAATTGATGACAAATTTATCACATCTGGGACGTCCCGAGACAGTTCCCCTCTTAACTTTTCTCTGAAGTTATTCTGATTTCAGTCTAACCTGACAGAGTGCCACAAAGAGGTCGTAAGCTGTCTAAGACAAGTCTGCAGTGGCTAATCCAAACCTTGTCATGTTGTGACAGTTATTCTTCTTGATGATACCTGTGCTGGTTTTTGTCCGTTAGCGCAATGATTGCGTAGTAGAACAGAAAAGGTAAAAAATAATAATAATAATAATAATTTGGCTTCTGCTTGTTAGATGAAATTATGAGTGTTTATCTGGATTTTTTCATTTTTCATTACCCTGCCTCTGTTCTTCAGATCGTTCATTTTCAATTATGGTAAAGGTAGATGTGATTGCATATGAATGATTTCTATTTTTAGTTCACGAAAATGAGAAGAGAACCTTTTCACACTCTAATTCACCATTTTGGTCATAACACTTCCCCTGCTTTGTCATAGTGGCAAACAAAAAACTCGACATTACTCAGAAGGGTGCCTGCAAAACTAATATTATGTGTTAACTGAAATGCCGTTGAAATAAACTATTGTATTATTCATGTCACTGGCAAACCAGTAATATCCCCAGAAACCTTGAGTTTGAATATTCATTTAGGCAGAGGGGAAAGTTATTTTAGGGACTTGGATTAATGGGCAAACAAGATTTCTCTGAGCAGAACAGAAAATCTGTTGGGGTTTTTCTTTTTTTTTTTTTCCCAGTGGACTTTATAGGCTGTCAAACCTGCATAAACCCACAACACACACCGTCAACAAAACAAAAGGAAAAAGCTGTATACTGTGCTTTTATACAATAAAACAAAAGTATATTTATAGTCATATCTGCAACCAAAAGATTCACAGAGCACTCAGAACCTGGAGAGGCTCACTGCTTCCAAGTATGTAGTCGTAGTCCCCTGTCAGAAGCTATTGGGCTGTTCCTACAAGGGTGAGGGTGAGCGCCTTCCCCAGGGGAAGGACTTCAAGTTCTTGGTAACTAGTGAAGCTAAAATGGAGGGCGACATGAACAAGAGGATTAATCCTACGTCAACAGAAATTCACATATGGTGTTGGACTGCTGAGCTGCAAATTTACCTGTCAGTCTAAGTTCTCCTGGCCTGAGAACACTTCTGGAAGCCTCAGGGACCGCTGGAAGACGGAGCTAGGGAGAGGGATATGAAGGCGGCCTTAGCCTGCTGCAAAATAGATAAGCAACAGGAAACGAATGGATGGATGGCTGAAACTTGATAGTGACTGACAGGGGTTTTAACAAACCATAAATGTTAGTGAGGAGAGCAACAAACCTATTTCCTAGAAAGGGCTTCATGCCTGCACTTTGATTTCACAAAAGCAACCACAAAAAAGTGTTTTTGCTCGGGTGAGCCTGTGGCCTGAGATGCACCACATCATCCCGGGTCCCAGCATGTCACCTCCTTAGCCCTCTCCACATATTTCTGCCCTGCTCAACCTATCAATTGTCACATAAAGGCAAAAAGGCTTTTTATACAGCAGTCATAAACTGATGTATAGACTTTGGACATACAGCTGTAATTACACATGAAATACTGCTTTTCTTTTTTCTGTGCTGGTTTAAAGCATTTTTCTAAAACGATAAAGCATCAACTAATACTAAAAAGGAAGCACACTTTTTTCTGTTATTTTTACAGCCTTCCTGCTTGCTTCTCTCAAATTTTATGTACCCTGTGCTGTTTGACTAAAAGCGGTGTTGTTTGTTTCAGACCCAGGTTCCTATGCCCACACCTGGACAGCCGTAGTCTGACTTGTGGACCGAATGGAGTGTTACTCAAAGTGGACGACCACTTTCCATTACTTCCACAAGCCTATGTTGACAGTTGTAAGTAAGAAACTTTCCATTAGGTTCAAATATTGATCTCTGTGTCCCTGGCTTCTCCTGTGAAGCAGAGGACCTCTCAACACATATAACCACTCTTGCTGAGTTTGTAGTCTTTGTGTGTTTGGCTGTATTTTGTAGACACTCTTACGGTAAGTGAAAAGCACGACTCCTGACAGTAAAGACAAAGCGGGCTTTTGTTGGTTGATTTTCTCTAAAGATTAAACTACCTTTGTTCTTCTCTGCAGATGGATTTTTGTTTACTGTGATGATATGAAATGTAGGTCATATATATTTCAATAAGCCAACTGTCACTACAGTAAAAAAAAAAAAAAAAAGCATAAACCTACAAAGAGCCTCACAAAGATAAGTGGACTAAGGAAAATACTGATCCTTGTGGATATATAATTAACTTGGAATTGTTGCATTATGGCACCGTGTCGTTGGTAGTGATAGTGTCTAATAGCATCATCTATGGATACGCCTTAGTTTTGGTCCCATCTCTTCCCATCATCTATGCTGCTTATCCTTCAGGGTCACCGGGGTGCTGGAGCCACTCTCCTCTGACATGTTGGAGCGAGGGCAGGGTACACCCTGGACATGTTGCCAGTGTGTTGCCATAGACACAATTTTCGTTCTAAAAAATGAAACAGGAACAAATCCGTGCCACGACAGATGCTAAAGCATTTTTATTTTCTATTATTAGATTCTATTTTCTAAAACAAAAGAAATGAGAAATAATGAATGATCCTTCAGCAGGTTGATCTTGAAACAATTACCTGGTATCCCTTGACACGCAGTTCAAATCAGAATGTACTCAACAATTTCAGTACTCAAAATTTCACTAAAAAAGCATTCAATGGTGTCACGTGTTCCAATTATGTTATCCAGCCAGCTACAATACCTCTCAGGGTAAGTCAACACACTGATTAGTGACATTTTTGTAAGTGCAGTGTAATATTGTCTGTGGATGATAGATTTTATCAAATTGTTATAAAAAAAAATCTGTATATAAGGTTACAAATAATATAATTCTGTATAATTAATAACTGAGCTGGCTTTTATGGCGAATTTGAATCACCTCATCGTGGACTGATATGGGCTCCCCCTGGCACACACCCTAACCCATCAAAGGATTTACAGAGATTTTATCAACGCAGATTTTACTTTAAGCAGCCATCTGTTTATCAGAGGAGGAAGCTCCTTTGGTATAAAAAATAAAATAAAATAGAATAAGTTAACAATTTTGGGGAAAATTCTTGTGACTTTCCTTCTGAAAATTAGATGAGAGGAATAATACAAATCCTATGTATGGCAAATGTGAGGCGTATGGGTGGCAGACACTTACCTACACTTCCAAGATTAATGAAATCCACTAAAACCCACCTAAAACGATCACCAATTGGCACCCCAATGTTGTCACTAGCGGCAAATCTCAAACAGAGACTAGGAAAAGCAACAGAGGACGGCTAATATTCTTTCTTTGTTTAAATGCTTTATCCAATAACTTCACAACCTCAGACTTTTATTTATTTCTTTATTTTTTCACAGTTGTCAACCTCAACTTCAAACTGCCCTGACACTCACACAGGTGACATCGCCTGAGGCAGTATATCTGTGCTCCTCCATCTGGAGGATGAATTTGTTCTTCATTACTTTATTCACCATCACAAAAAAAAAAAAAAAGGAAGATGGCGGTGGTTTCTGCCCACCTAAGAAATAAAAAAGTGTTCCATAATTTTGCCCGCAGAGTCAATTTATCTGAACAAATTGATCGTCATGAGGGAAATATTTACACTGACCAACTTTGCACATCAGAATTAATAATGCTTTTATGGAGTTTCAATCACAAAGAATCACCATGTGGTCATTATACAGTAGTGAGAATTAATCCAAGGAAGCAGCTTGTCATTGCTCTCTCAGCCAGAGTCAGACAGAAGTGTGGTGTGGCCATGCTGTTTCATCATCCAAAAAACAATCTGTGGGGTTTCTTAATGATTCACTGCTTGTCAGATGTTTTTGGCTCAAAGGTGAAATATAACTACAAACTGCATGACATGTTGCACTGTGCATTAATCGTAGACAAGCCTCTCAGGCACTTGTTATACGCAGCTTGAATAAGAAAAACTTGAATTCCTGCTACTGATAGTACCAGCACATACAGATGGCATTTTGGAGTCTGTGTGTGTGGAGTAATTGTCACTTTAACACAAAAGTAGCTATTATTTGTCAGAAAGTCCCCACTTCTTCTTTTTTTTTTGTTCTACGTTTGACTTAAAAATAACTGTCTTCAAACACTTTGCATTAGTGAAGTGACTAGTATTAACATCACTTTCTGACAGAAGGAGCTCTGAGCTGTTCGGACATGTTCGTGTAAGGTATTAGATTAGTCTCTTCGCCTGGCCCTTTAGACAAGAGTGTGTTTGTTCTCGCTGTAATGCTGTTATCTTCCTCTCTTTCCTCCTCCTAATCTGGACACCTAACAGCCACGCAAGTAAGCGGTTCTGACAAGGGCGGTGCACAAATTGAATTTTTCTTCCCCTATCCCTTTCGATTTATAATTCTCTCTCTCGCCCCCGAAGTAAACTCAATTTCTGACCCTTTAGACAAAAGGCTCAGATAAAGCAATTAGTTTGTGATTCTGTTTGAGCTCTCAGCTTGGTCAACTTGACAGGGAGTGAGAAACACTAAAGGCAACATGCACAGAGGTGATGATGGTCACTGGCAGACAAATTCAGCTCTGCAGAGATGAACTCAGGAGTCACTGGCAACAAAGAGATTCAGCCTCTCGAAAGAGCTTGGCAGGAAGGTGGAGATGACAGTGAAAGCATCCATAGTCTAAACAGCCCTTTCAATATATCTGACCTGTTTGGTTTTCATCATTGCAATTTCTCCTTTGATCTCTTCTGACTTTTTTGTCTAAAAAGGCCAATAACAGGATATTCTTCTATTTACTGCACTTTTTAAAGAAGTTTTCCCTTGCCACTGTTGTCAAGTGTTTGCTCATGGAGGGATTTGTTTTGTCCCTTTAATATCTCCATAATGTGTTTGGTCTAGACATGCTTTATATGTGAAGTGCCTTGATGTAACTTATTTGTATTGTTATTATTTGACACTGTATAAATAAATTTGATTTGATTTTTCAAAACTCTTTGACAAGATTTTTTTAGGGCACTCTTGTACAAGGTCAGAACTTAATAATTATAGGTATAAACACTGAGGGACGAGTGTTTGGATTCTCTTTCATCTTAGACACTGCAACAATGAGGCCTGCACATATTATCTGAGAAGAGAGTTTGAAAAGAAGCTTCACTTCTGAAGATTTTCATATCACACAAAATATTCATCACAGCAGGTTCTTTTACCTCCAATAAATACCTCCATAGAAAACTACTTAATAAAATTTGGAAAGCTCTTACTTTTGAAAGGGATTTTTCTACATACAAACCTTCTCTTAAAATGTTTAATAACTTTTTATTTCTATGAACAATATAACAACAAGACAAAATAATTGCCTGTAAACATACTATTATATTATTAGAATCAAAAAGCAAAAACTTAAAAATCATTAAAGGAAGGATTCGGATCTTTTGGAGAGTACTTAGTTTGAGCATCTTTGGCTGTGACTCCAACTTCAAGTCTTCTTGAGCTTTGTACACCTGGATTCTGGGATTTTCTGAGATTCTTCCTCTCATGCTCTGTCGGGTTGGATGGAGACTGTCAGTGGAAAGCCATAATCAGGTCTCTGAAGTGATGTTTGAGTGAGTTCAAGTGAGGGCTCTAGCTGGGCCACTCGCGGATGATCGTGGAGTTGTCTGTAAGCCACCCCTGTGTTGCCTTGGCTCTGTGTTTGGCCTTATTATTCAAGGCTTCTGACCACAGTCTTGCTTCTTACAGTTTGGGACTGTTTAGGTCCTTTCTTCTGTAAACTGTGACTGAGGAGAGGCTTCCCTTTGACTACTCTGCCATAAAATGTGTATGTGTGTGTAGCAGTGATGGTTTCCTCTGCAGAATTGTTTTCTATGCAGTATGTCTGGAGGTCAGCCAGAGTGTTAATCAGGTTCTTGGTCACCTCTCGTAACAAATCCCTTTTCCCCTGATTGCTCTGTTTGCCCAGGGAGTCAGCTACAGGAAGCCGCCTGATTGTTCCCAACTTCTTCCATTAAATAGATGTGACACCTTATGTAGTCAGGTATGTGCATCTCCACATTCTGTCCAATCCAATCTAATCTGAACTGACCACGGGTTGACTTCAGTCAAGGTGTAGAAACATCTGAAAGATAATAAAGAAGAGCATGAGCTACATTTCAAGCATCACCGCAAAGTGCCTCAAACTGTTTTGATGTGTTATTTCAACCTCTTTTTTAATAAATTGAACTTTGTACAGTAGATTTCACATTATTATGGGGATCAGGTGTCGATTGATGAGGGTAAAAATGCATTTATTTGTAAACACTAACCCGAACCCAACATAACATAAAAATGTTGGGAAAGTGAAAGGGTTGAAATGCACTGTAGAACAAGTGAAAAGTGAACATACAGGCTATTTGCACTTTGGACAGTTTCTAAAGTCACCCTGGCCATATCTCCAGCGTGAGAATTCAATTTGGCCATTGCAGAAACTGAAAAAACCATGAGGGAGGATTTAGAGTGAAATACATGGCACGGAGGATTTACTAAGAAATAGTTATCTCACAGTCTGGCTGGGGAGATATGGATGTGGCAGAACTGATGAGGTTCTCAGTCATTATCTTCTAGGTGATAGCAGGGTATATTGTATGTAAAAAACTCGCATCAGTATAATTGCCCTGAGGAAAGGGTCTTTTTTTTTTCCCATCAGCTAATAAGATGGTTATGAGATCATATTTCTGGTAGCGGTGGTAGAGTATGCACCACAATATAAATGACTTTAGGATATGTTTTCTCCGTTTAGCTCCTCACTGAGGTCTAGGGGCAGCGTCAGTGTCAGGCCTGTCAATAGGAAACCTCCATGCAGACGTTGGCAGTTGAACCACACTTTGTGAATCCTGCTGGTTCAGTGCTATCCGCCCTGGCACAAACAAGAGTCAAAAGGATGGGCCGGGGGCCATAATTTTCCCTGCCAGAGATTCAGGCCTTGAACAGAGAGATATCATGAACGAACCGAGACTCTCCTCGATGACCTATTTGCACTGAACCAAAAATCAACCACTAATAATTCAATGAACTGACAGAGAGCGTATTTTTCGAATTAGTTGTCTGATTAGAAAGAAGAGATTGTTCATGCCTTTTCACAACGCAAAGCGCGACGTCAGCCAAAGAAATCCATCTGCATAAAGTGTCTGCTCTATGGCCCAGCCGTCTGTACACTGGGAGTCTCCAGAGGTGCAGACAAACACCGAATCACCATGCACCCATCAGAGGGCACCAGGGGGAGACTACAATGGCCAAATCTTCGATGGTGGAATATCAGGTTTGCAGTCAAGCTGCACTTTGTTTTCACATCACACAGAATATCTACAGAATATAAATTGGAGAGGCTGGTGCAGTACACATGCTGGGAGGCATGCTTGGAAATACAATAACAACATGACACTTTAGCTACACCTGCCTTAGAACAATACATCAACCGAAGATAAATTAATCTTATATTTTATAGACGATTCAATATTTCACATGCAGAGGGGGCGGAAGTAAACATCTATTCTGAAGCTGCAGTTGCAGACCCATTCTAGTATTGCACAAAATATACAAGAAGACGCAATTATCAACAACCACTGGTACCAGTGAATTAAGTTTTCAAAATAAAATTGGGGTCTCTGTTATCGATGTCAACATGGCAACAGATATGCAGCATCTGCTAACTGTTTGGATAATTTCATCCCCTGTGATAGCCATTGTAGTACTTCATTGAAGGCACCAGGGGCATCTGGTGCACATTTGCTTGTTCATAAACTCTGGGATGTCTTCCCTGTGTATGGACATATCATGTTGACCATCGTGTTTTATGGCTCATAAATGGACTTTATTTTAACAAAAGACTGTGTTTTATGAGTTACACCGAGTGTATCATTTACATTTCTCAGAAAGTAGAAAAGTAGAAACAGAGAGAATTTCAAAAAATTCATGTACAAGATTATTACAGCCTCATAAAATTGACCTATGGAGACAGTGAATTGCACTCTGGGCTGTTTAAGTTGAATATGGGAATGGGTGTGTTTTGGCTAACCGAGAGTGGTGTTGCTGCCAAACTAATATATGTGCTGTTTGGGTTACGTTTGCTGGGGAATGAAAAAAGCACATTATCTCTGAGTCCAACCCAGCCCCACCCCACCCATCATCCACAGCTTACTGGCACCTCTTTGACGTAAATTATTTGCATGAGACTCGTCCTTGTGTGTTTCAGTGCTTTTCAGAATAAAATGACAAAAAGTTTTACCCGCCCGTGTTCAGCACAGCTCTACACATACCCATTCATGTGAGTCAGGTATGTTTTTGTCTTGCTTCAACAGTACTATTGGCCCACCTGCAGTGTGTGAGAGTTTTTTGTACTGCTGAATATTTTGTGTGTAAAGTTGCTACAACGTGCTGTTATTCTACATTTTAGGGTTAAACAAATTGTGTAGTTGATCATGTGGGATATAGCTGTACAGCGTCCAGATACCACAATTTTATTTATTCATATGTGGGTCTGCATTTTGGCCAGTAATTTTAATAGTAGCAGTGTGATTCTCTTTCCAGTATAGAACATTAGTTTAATGATGCCTCATAATGAGACCACACACTTCCCGTTAAATACATGGACAGCCACCCAGTGTCGTTACATATATTTATAAGTGCAAGGGAAAAGAGAAAGAGAATGTGACAACTCAAGCCATGACTTAAATTTGGAAAAAAAACGAAAAAGGTCTGAAAAAACACGCCTGAAAGCATTTTCAGTTTTTATGCAAACTTTGGAAGTTTTCATTGCTTGTGTTTTGAGATCATAAATTCAAATATCGCATTAAAACGGGTTAATAGAAACGTGGCTAGTGAGCCAGAAAATGATGCAGCTAAGTGGAATCAAGCCATCATTAAATTCATAAATTGCACCTTTGCTTTAACCATTGTGATCTGTCAATATGCCCTTCAGCTCAGAGTTTTTGACATGCGACTAATTTTCCTAAATAACCTCTAACTTCCCCACAAGGAGAATAATGATAATGTGAATGGCTTTTCCACAACCTTAAGGATTAATACAAAGTAGACCGAGTACTCTTTGGGTTTGGGTCTCGGATAAACTCAGAGAGTAGTGGCAAATTCCCTCACCTTCTTTGGTCTCTGGCTCCACTGCTGTCTCTCTGAATGTCCGTGAGGCATAGCCAGATCATGACAGTTTGCTCCTCCACCAATTTCTTCACTCAAGGGGCTCAAGTGCTTCTGCTCACCTGTACTCTTTCATCCCACGTTTAATCCCTTCTCAGATATCATTCCTCATTTTGCATTTTTGCAAGTCACATCAGGTACTTATGGCTTCATGCAGACTAGGGATTTCACGAAGGTGTATTTCCACTGCTGGTCAAGTATGGCATCCACTACAGCAAAGCTGTAGCTTAAAAATTCACAATTCAAGACTTTGAGGATCAGCAGAGCATGGTTGTTAGCGCTGTAGCCCCACTAGAAGGGCTTCTCCCCGTGCCTGCGCGGGTTTTCTCCGAGTTTCTTCCGGTTTCCTCCCACCATCCAAAGACATCATGTTTGGGTTAACTGGTGACTCTAAACTGTCTGTAGGTCTGAGTGTGAGTGTGAGTGGTTGTTGGTCTCTGTCTGTCTCTGTGTGTTGGCCCTGTGATGGACTGGTGACCTGTCCAGGGTGCACCTCACCCTCACCCAGTGTGAGCTGGGATTGGCTCCAGCACCCCCTGAAACAGATAAGCAGTAGACGATAAATAAACCAATGAATTTAGAGGATGAGTTCCTCAGAGGTGGACACGACTTTCTGCCTCCATAGGACCATGTGGATTTACACTGCTACCAAACAACAATTCCGACATGGCTCCCCTAAAAGTTATGTGAAAGGACACATGCATTCCTTCCATGAAAAATGACATCACTTACTTCCCCTCACATGAAAGAGAAGTACACTTCCAGAAATACTGCGTGAATTTTTGACAGTCCCTGAACCACATCTAAAAAGGGAAGTCTTCCGGTGCTGGCAGCGTTTAAGAGCCATTACTCTCTCATTCAGCACATGTGCCAAGGTCGCTGGGCAGGATAATGAGGTTTTAGCATCCAATGACTCCCTTCAACACTGCTCTATTAGTTATGTAAAACAGGCAGACCTGGGTTATTGACTTTACTGAAGGGCTTATGTTAGCTTTTGGAAATTGATATTTTACTTCCATGGTCAGGAGAAGTCTGGGGGAGATGCCCTCTCTTCTCCTTTCTCTGCAGTCGGTCACTTCACGCGGAAATGTGCAGAATATACACACAACATTTGGCCTCCACACTGACCTTGTCACTCCCAACAATGATGCACTGCGGGAATAATAGCTTCCCCTAGGAGCAACATTAGCGCCTACTCAGGAAGCTGCTGGAGCTGGGACTGTTGAGATAGCTGAGGAAAAGTTGCAGTTAGTTAGCTATAAAAGCAAATTTATGAGATTATTCTACCTGTTGAATATAATGTTTTATTACCTGGTACCCTACATCCTATAATATAATTAGGGTTATTTCTTTGCCACTGCATTAGAAAATTAAGATACTGGCTGATGCTAATGGGCTACTCAGGGATTAGCATTTCAAAACTAATTAGGCCACTAAATCATTCAAGGGAAACTCATTACTTTTAGCAGAGGTTTAACAGCTATACATATTTGATCATTTTTGAAATGCTGTATCATGGACAAATAGGTTCATCACCTTTAAAGAATCAAATTAGGCCAAAGGCATATATTTTTTATCATGTTTATTTATATTATCCATAATGTTTTTTTTTTATCATAAATATTTAATTTGATTTATTATTTTTTCTGTACTTATTGAGGTCATCTGTCCTCCACTTTTCAATTTTTATTTTTTTTTATAATAGGATAAGATTGCATATGAAACAGGTAAAGTCTCTGCTTTTGAAAAGGCTGAATAGACAACCAGTGCAGTGGAGATAAAAAAAAAAAAAAAAAACATGCATCCTGAAAAGCATATAACTGGAATTAGTCATGTAGCTCAGTGGAATTCTGACAGTTTTGTCAATCAGACACTATTATACAACCTGGTTTGATTTTGAATGATACTGCACATAAAGGACACAGCGGGCCTTTGAATAAATGCTTAGATCAGCATGCTGCTCCGGGAGAGTTACGGTGTGATGTTTTGTCTTTTTTCCTGAGGAGTAAAACATAAAGATGTTTTGAAAAGGTGCATCTTTGTGGCCATCTGTGCTTTACTGTAACAACAAATGTAATTTATAACACAGTTCATTCAAAATTCGTCGACACAGACGCATCCATGTGATTATGTTTTGAATACTGACTTCATCATCATTGCATGAATTTGCAGAATTTCTTTTTGTGTGTGGAGTATTTCTGATGGTGCCTATAAAAGGTCTTTAAGTTGATCTGAGTAACGGTTAGTGTACAGTTGTGTGCCTGGAATATTAATACTCCAGTCAACCATTTAAGGTTTAAATTGTCTGTGAAGCGGCTCATCTACAAACACAGACTGTGCGCTGCATAACAACAGCGAAGTTAGCAAGTGAAACGAGGCATGAATACATGATGGGTTGCAAGGTCATATGAAATCAACATTGTGTCATGAGATTCAAAGGCTGAACAATTAAAAGAGTATTTCCTGCACCATAGCAATGATCATAAACACAATTTTGCCTTTAGTGACTTCTGAACTACTTGTGTCATCAAACATATAAATGCTGATTCAAAATCTCTGCAGAGAGCAGAGGCCTGCCAGAGGCATCCAGAGCCGGTGCGCTGAGTCTGGAAGAGCAGCTTGTTAGATACACTGGGACAACTTGTATGCTATTTGATCCCAAGTAATTTCAGCATCTGAAGCTTTGAAGGCGGAGCTCATGAGCTGCGTTGCATTTATCTTAAAGAAGAATTAGGATAAACTACAGTGGCATCAGCAGGATAAAAAGAACTCGGCAAAGCCAGAGTGGAGGTTGTGTTATCATTAAAGTAGATGATACAGAGTTGAGTTCAAGTTCAGCTGAATGTGGAGAGAGTTCACAGAGTCATCAGAAGACTTGATGCAGGCAAACTTCAGTTGCGTGAACTTCCAGATGCAATTTCATCTGCCGAGGAAATTTGCGGGTAGCAGCTCATAAACAGCAAGCTTGAAAAATCCAGCTCTGTTTCAGAAAACGGAAAACAAGATTGAAGGATAAGAGGAAAGCATTTCACCTTGACAAGCAAAATGGAGAGGGAAAGATTTAGAGAGTCAGCACATAAATTTGTATAAAGAGACATTAACGTGATGCTTGTTATATAAAGATTGACGAGGAGCTCCATAATATGATTATGGATGTCAACAAAAACAGGTGTGTCAGTGTCAGGGATGCTTAAGGGCTGTTCTTGAGGTTTATTGTGGTTCCTTTACTGTATGCAAATGGCTGTGGCATGAAAAGAGAGCCTGTTAACATCATATCCAATATGATTGTTTCATGCACTAGGGTAGACTGACGTCTTCTCTCTGCACGTCAATAAATGATACTGACAGTGATTTCTGTTTTTTGTCTTGAAGGGCCAGTTTCAGCCTCTCTGCAAACAGCCAACGGATCAACACAGTAAGGCAGAGAGTAGGTTGTTGTGCTTCGCTGTATGGTTAAGCCGTGCTCTGCTTCTTGTTTTGCTCCAATTACTGCTGCCACACTGGTGAAGTTATGTTTTAACTCCTTCTAACACCTCTAGGCTCCAAGCGTGTCCCCTCAGAGAAACGTTGTCATAGTGCCTTCTGCTTCCTGCTGTACTAAACTCGGTGTAACCTATTTCATATTTCGTTCAACCAGAACCACTGGCCACTCCGGTATCAGTCTGACACAATTAAAGTACTGGATATGATATATATAGCTGAAGAAATGTATACAGGGAAATACTGGTGTATTAACCATATACAGCATACAAGAGTATGTTTTCTGTTCCTTGGCACAGACTAACCTTTATTTTGTCTCATTTTGATAGATGGATGAATTAGTAAAAAAAAATATGTTACCTGTTGAGAGTTCCTGATAATGATCTATTAGAGTTTCAGATACAAAAAGAAGACCTGTACCCTCCCAGTCAAAAGTTTGGAAACACCTTCTCATTCAAACGAATAGCAAAGTGTGTCCAACCTTCTGACTGGCAGTGTATATGTAATGTAATATATATCTTTTAGAGTGGTGCTATTGCCTACAATAAGATACACTGAGTGGACGTTTGCTATTGGGTTATGAAGGGCAGCCATAATATATAGCTGAGAGTTGTATCTCAAAGCTTCTTCGAAGCACATTACTGTACTACATGCTATCTAGGTCAAGAGAATTTAAATGAATTCAGCTGTAAACTTTTTAGGAGATTCCGGACAATCCTTATGAATGAGAACAGAAATGGAATAACGGCCAATTATTGAGGCAACACTTAAATATCTCTGTAAGGAAATGTATCAGTCTGAAGCTAGTAATATTCATTATTACTATAAAATGGATTCACAGGTCTACTTTGATTATTTTGCCTGTGGCCATGCTGACTCTCTTCAGGCACACAAAGAGAGCCAGTAAGGGGAGAGTGACAGGGTCCTGAAAAACATTTTGGATTTTTTTGATTGGGCTTCCAGTCAAATGGCACACCAGGATTTGTCTCAGTCCAACCCCGCCTGTGAAAACACAGGGTGAGGCGATGGTACTTGTCATCTCCGAACATGTGATGGCCATTAGAAAGACAACCTGTCAACCAACTGTCTTCCCCACTCTATCTATGGATGTGATGATGGTTTCGTTTATGGTGGTCCAAGCTTTTCACGGTAGCAGACAGGGGAATCGACAGCGGCAGTAGGTTTTTCCACCATGCATGGATCTCACCTCATTACCCAGAAAGGCTCCTTCCTTTAACTGGAGTTCCTGATGCTACCGGTCCAACTGACAGATACACATGCTTTTGTGAAATTGTTTTTGTTTCTCTCAAATTGGCTGTTACGGCCAGATCTGTCATTGTGTTGTGCTCAGCAGAGTGACCATATCCATGTTAACTGTGGAATGAAAAAAGAAATACAGCGATAAACACAGTTTCGTGAGATTAAAATCCCATAATAACTAGTTAGTGTTATAAACCAAAAGTCAAAGAATCATGTGCTCAAAAGCCTACTTTTTTTTGTGTGCTGTCCAGTTTTTTTTTCCCTTACTAGCTTTTGTCAGATACTGAGCAACATAAATAGAGAAATATGAGAGTCCATTCAGTGCTCACCGCTGGTAAGTGGTATGTGAGGTAGTTCGATACTGTATACTGGTTAATGCACTAACATCAGTGTCTTTCATCATTCAGCTTCTCCTGAGTCCCCATGTGTTTTTCCATCTATAATTCAGGACGACATGGATTATATTGTGGCCTGTTTAATAAAGGATGCATATGGAGCACAGAATGGAATGAGGGCCAGCAATGAAATAGTATTATTTAATTTTTGTAGCTGAATGTATTTGTTGTATCTGTTAAAGTTGTCGGCATCTCTTCAATGAACTCGCATAATGCGCAACTGGTGCAGGGTCACTTGAGCAGGTAAATAAAAGTACCATTTATGTGTTTCAGTAGACCGCGTTTGTCGTTAACCTTCACGTATAATGGCATTGTCATTCTTGTAATGGAATCTCAAGACTGCACTGGGAGGAACAAAATCACCTATTGGTGTTAGACACGATGTAACAAAGGACCACATTCAGTCATGCAGAGCATGTGATTCTGTGTACAGCTGATGGGAGGAAGCGGTTGGTACATTCACTTTGATGATTTCATCTATCTTCCACCGCATGGGTGCACAAGCAATTGAAATGGTCTGTTGGTAGCAGCCTTGCCCATAAGCTACAGCTACAGTGCATTTGTCCTGAGTGCATTAGTCAAGACAGCCAGGAAGTGCGAAGAAGTTTCATTTAGGACACATTACATATATCTGCCGTCCATATTTTAAGCCTAATGCAGTTCTAAGTGTTAACGGGCTAATAAACAAAAATGCAGTGTGGTAATTATCAAGGAAAGCATCCTGTCTTCCTGCCAAACACACACCAGATTCAGCGTTACTAATTGAACATGGAATCTTGAGTCTGCAGCAGGAAACCACATTCACTGAAATACTGCATTTAAGTACTAATATGAGGTGTTAGGACTTTCATGTATTTCAGAGAGACAAATTGTACGTTTTGCTCAACTGCAACCATTTAACAACTTCACATACAAAACATAAAATCAGTTCATAAAATAAGACGCCTCATTATAAATTAAACTGCCCAACATTATATTAATCACCAACAAAATGATATAAATTACTTTCACTTTAAGCATTGCAACATTAAGAAAATTGATATTTTGATGAAGAAAATATTCATGAACTTTGAAAATATTTTTTTTCTTTTACTGTTTTAATTTGAAATTGCTACATTGCGTATCCAAAGGTGTTTACTTCCTGTCTTTTACTTGTCCATCTATACTACTTATCTGTGAAAGGTACGGAGAGTGAGGGAGGGGTACACTCGTGGGTGAGAGACAAAAATCTACTAATATACTGTATTAGTACCTGTTTGCCTTTTCGAGTATTTGTTGGTTCGTCTGTTTGTCCCTTTTGATTTTCTTACACCTCCAGATCAGATTTTTGTTTGATCTGGAGAGAAAGTCTTGTGCTTTGTTTACCAAATACAATAAAATAAGTATTTACAATTTCTGAATAGAACCAGCTCTGCTTTATCATCTGCATTTTTGTCCAGAAGGTTTGGGTCTTTTTGCCCTCATCAATCTACACCTAAGTCCTTCTTGATAAAGCTAAAACTGAAGTTTGAATGGACAGTTTGACTGGCCTGATGGGCCATTTGCAGGTGTTACTGTGCGTTGTTTCTTTCCTTTTCCAGCCAATAAGCAGTCAGTTGTTTTCCAAGATCAATTAACTTCAATAGATGCTGTCTTAGCTTGCCAGCAAGGTCAAATCGAGTTTGTTTGACAAAATGAAATTAATGAGTTTTCTTGTGCGTCAAAAATATGGCAGTCTCAAATATATTGACGAGGTGTATTGTGGAAGTTTAGTATTAGCCCTGACGAAGGGGTTGGTCCAAGAAACGAGTCAAATCTCAATTTCTGGTCACAATTTCAAAGAAAATCCTGAATGCTTCCATGTGTCAAAGTGTTTGGAAAGTCAAAGATTTGACCTACTAGATTTATACCTTGGAAGAATGCTTTCGAATTATTTCACCTGCTTCATTTTTTAGTGTTAGTGTAAATGTCATCTAATGATTCTTGACATTTGTGATGCAAATAACAGAATGCCAAGCCCTGGGTTGGATGACTGGTTGGAGGTAGGCATCATACCTGACTTAATTTTACTTTTGTACGGAACAATCGTGTTCTTTTGCGTTCAGGAAGAATTTGATTTCTACACCAGGGCAGCTCTGTATCAACTTAGTTTATGGTGCTAAAAAACAATGTGGTGACACATTCCACCTTTATCAAATCCATAACGCCTTGTGTTTTATTTATTTATTTATTTTTTTCCTTTGGCAGCTCCAGCATTGTGGATATTACACTCTGCTATATTGTAACTTTAAGTATAGTTCTGTGCAGCCCTGTTATGTGTCCAAAATCTAGATGTGCAATACAAGAGAATGTCTTGCTCATTCAAGCGTTGATAGAGCGGCTTTCAAAAACATTACAAAATGAATACAAAACATGAAATGGGACTTTTGATGCAGTTTATGGCAATAAATGCCAAAAAGGATGGTGCCCCAAAGGTCAGTAGAACACCCTAAGCCAAGAGTGCAGAAAAATCAAGATAAAGAATTGGGAAGAACAATCTAAAACATTAAGTAACATGGCAGAGAGGACAGGCGGCATTAATTGGGACATAAAACGATCGTTCCCTGTATTTGGACGGAACAGAGCAGAAAGTTACAGAAAATCAAACACTGCTAATGATATCAACAATTAGATTCTCACAAGCCGAGTTTATAATGTGTGCGCAGTCTTATTATCTTGTGTATGTTTCAGGCTGCACTTTGCTTGTTAAATGGGTATCTGTTGATCTGCATAATGAATTGCTGCATGCTCGCTCTTACTCTCATTGCAATAAACAAAGATGTTAAGTGGATAAAAGTTAGCACAAAAGTGGCCCCCCCAAAAAAGCACATCTTTTGTCTTATTCATAACTGTGGATAAATCCCCGTAATATGTGATTTTCCATGTCTTTCATGATGCTGTCCACGGGGGAATTAAATGTCAGAGCTACGCCGCTGGCTTCAATATCTTTATTTGCATTCCTGGGTCTTGCCTTCTGCATCGCTGACAACCAAATATCCTCCTTAAAGGTCAACATCTGGTGACTTGGCTTCGCTGTGTCAGAGATGGTAGCGTACAGATACATACAAAAGGGTTCACCTTGGAATGGAAGTCAAACTATGATGCTTTGAGTAAATTATGCTGCCTGTTTTCATGTAGTTAAATAGCAATAGTTAAGTGTAGACGTGTCCATCAGGTGCAAGTGAGAGCCTTGATGTTCACGCATATGCTGGATAGATCCACTTTCTTCCTCTTATTATGAGAAAACAGTTGCAGGAAAGCAGAACACGTCCCTGATGTCTTTATCGTCACCCTAATTCACTGCGTCCTTCACATTCTACATCTTTTGTTCCTGCAGACTGTTTAATATTCTGCTCACGTAAGCCTCCCTTCATCTGTTCTGCCTCTCCTCTCCTCAAGCCCACTCTGACCCCACAGCCCAATCTGTCCCTCATGTCTTTGTCTTCTTTGTCCCAAGGTCTTATTTCTGAGCCAAGGTGGAAGCTGTAAGGAAACCGTCACCATTCAAAATGAGAGATGTCTTTATAATATCTCATATGATTGATATTTGCAAAACGATCATTGTGGGTTCTTGAGGGACTTGTTTCCTCCTGTTCAATTAAACTGTACCTTTCATTGGGGATGTTTTTTTTTTTTTTGCCGTTGTTGTTGTTGTTTTTTGTTTTTCTGTAATGTATGAAGAAGACATGAAAACATACTCCTTTTAAAATATACAATATTGTGTACATTTTTTAATCTGTCAAACGTTTCTATATAAATCAGAGAATCAATTTGTGAGCAAGAAATCCACTACATTACTTGAATGAATGAGCATTTCCATTGAATGGCAACTACTAATATTAATAGCCACCTATTTTAGAAGGATTAATACAACACCACAGCACAAAGTGAGACCGAACAACATGTACATTTAAGCCAATTGCTCTGTAGGTTTCTCCCTCCAGTGAAACACCAATGCATTTTTTCCCCTCATTGCAGAAACACCCAGGTTGACAAATTAACACATATTCTCATCTGGAAGCTGCCCCATGAAGCCACGGTCTCTTCTGTTTGCCAATGAACAGCACTCTTGGAGTATTCATAGGTTAAGGGCCACGCGCAACACGGCTGCTTTAACACTCTTTTCTAAGCTTCAAACCAAAAACACCTCATCTCAGAGCAACATGACCTCCAATGCATGAACACCTGAGCTTCTAAACAAATGACAGTAGCAACACACTCGTTAAATTTCATGTTTTTTCCATCGGATCTTTTGGAGTGAAACAGGTATTCTCAGCACGACTGCAGTGCTCCAGCAATGATGACTGCAGAGGGTGCGCAACTGGTGCAGCAGCGAAAAACAATGGCTCACCTCCGAAACAACGGGGTTTGATTTCAGGCAGCATCACCACCAGCTTGGCAGTGAATAAAGAGTCAGTGAACACCAGAGTTGCAATGCCCCAGCTAATCTGCATCAGCTCAGCGGCAGAAGTACTGTATCACTGCACCTACCTCCTTCAGCTACAGTACCACACAGTCATCATAGAGACACAGTCAACCAAAACAAGGCCACTGCTACAGTAATGGTTGTAATGGGACCATGCTTCAATGATTTAAACCTTCATAAATCAGTGATTCTTTAAGCGTCGCTTTGTTGGAACCAAGCTTGTTGTTAAATTCCGCAAGGCAGTGCATTAAAAACTGTATTTGAAAATGAGTGAAGGAGTAATTTCAGTAGTTTCATTACAATTAGTTTGATTTAGTTTAATTAGTTTAATTAAACACTCTGACATGTGATTGGTGTCTAAGCCGCAACAGTGAACAGCCCTCACATTAATATGTCACTTGTGTAACTTTTCATTACCTAGTTTGCGACTGCTATGGGGAATAACACAAGCAAAGCAAGTAAACCTTATAATTATCAACCCTTTCATGGCCTTGAGTTGGAATTTAATTTTGCTGCTTTTCTGTTGCCTGTCTCAGTGGATTTATGACACTGTTTGTACAGGGACTGGCCTCAACAGCATCCTCACTGCCATCTTCACTGGTGGTAGAACTAGCAGCTCCACCAACAAATGAAAAGTCAATCATTTTGAGGCCCATGGCTGCTCCTGCCTGGTGCGACTTATTTGTCTGCTCAACCCTTGTTTTGTTGTCCAAATATGATAGCCTGGCATGGGGTTAAATCCACATTTCATCCATTCTGATTTGGAGCATCTGTTTGATTGTCAAGAGCCTGCATTTTTGTTTGTGTCTGACTTATACCATCCATCGTCTTTCCCTGGATTTACTGTCTCTTTCTCTCCCAATAACATGGTCACCCCAACCCTTTCCAACCCTGTAAGCGCACATCAATGCGCAGTCAATCAAGGGGCATACCAATCAATTATTAACTGATTTTTTTGCTCCATTTGATATCGACCCAATTTCCCAGCAGCTAAACAGGGAAAACACAAAGTACGCCTGATGGCCAGTATGCCCTGTATGCCCTATTCTAGATTTGTTTTTGTTATTTAAAATCATTTTATGTCTTTTTGTCTGTTTCGTTTTTGGTTTGACTGCTATAAAGGCAGTAAGAGTTTACTTTAGTTTAATGTGTATCTGCCAGACAAAAAAAAAAAAAAAAAAAAAGTGAAACAAGGAAAAATAAGAAATATGTAGCAGTATCTTATCTCGGGTCATTAAGGACTTGAGGCACATTAGCGGCTGTGCAGAGTAATATGACTCAAACATCATCATGCTCTTCTGAAACCTGGAAAAAAGAATCTGCAATGAATTCGTTTGGAATGACCTTGTAGCCTGCCATCAGGAGGTGATGTTTTAAACATCCAGACCATAACTGACATCACCCACTTTGTTTGAAGTTTTCTCACCTGCTGTTAAAACAACCATCTGTGCAGCTCAACGCTGTAGGACACTTTCCTGGCTGCCTGACAAAATGGTTTCATTGCGTCAACTGAAATGCATTTTCACGTTGAATGGCTTCATGTCTACATAGGTGCATAGCAGCATACAGATGGAAGAATACCTGACATGATAGAGCTTTAGATTATTACTCTTTCACACATACAAACATTGGCAATCAAATATTTATTCTCACATCAGCTATGTTTGTTTCTTTCAAACTAGGATTTCTTTTCAAAATCCCTTTTGGTTCCCAAATATCCGTGTGTGCGTGTTTTAGAAAGTGAAACTTTGATAATGGTCTTTCAAACCTTTTCACTTTAAAAGCAGCAGTTTCTATATGAACCACAAGTAGACTGCACTGCCATTAAATCCCTGTCACTGTGAAGGTGACAATTTTTAACTTTTAAGATCTCAGTGATAATGTTAGTCCCAGTTAGCCGGGCCATTCTCTCTGCTAAGAATTCATAGCCACGGCACTGGTACACATGACTGCCTTCACTGTGACATCTCCACAGAGAGACAATAAAATGGTGGTGACAGACTGCAGATGACATGCAGAAAAGGGTCATGCGTGGGATTCAGACCCAGTCAATCAGTCAATCTATTGAATGCATTTATTCTCTGCCACACAGAAACGTGTGCTACATGGACACACAGCTAATGCACAAAGATGATCCATAAAGCGGCATAGATTTTGTGCAGACATTCACGTCTTTGTTTTAACTGGCTAATTATTTTTGATTCAATAAGTGCTGAGTACACAGAAAACAATGGATTAGTTCTGACTCAAAGTGCTCAGCCATGCCGATGGCGGTACATTTCCGAGAAGTGCAGTGAAGTGGACATCAAACATCCTGACAATGAAGGTAGGAGAAAAATAAATCATTTGCCACGAGATATGTCTAGTTCTGGCAGCACAGTGGCATAGTGGTTAGCACTGTTGCTCCACATTAAGAAGGTCATGGGTTCAGTTCCCAGCCTGCAGCCTGTCTGTGTGGAGTTTGCATGTTCTCCCCACCTGTGTGGGTTTCCTCCCACCGTCCAAAGACGTTAACTGGTGACTCTAAACTGTCTGAGTGTGAGTGGTTGTTGGTCTCTGTCTGTCTGTGTGTGTTGGCCCGGTGATGGACTGGTGACCTGTCCAGGGTGACCCCGCCCTCATCCAGAGTGAGCTGGGATTGGCTCCAGCAGCCTGCAACCCAGAAAAAGATAACTTAATGGCTGTTGATGGCTCAAATAAATCTGAACAAAAAAATTATTTTAATCATTTAAGACAATGCCCAATAACAACAGAGGTATTTGACAGCTTGTAAAATTTGTCCCAATGGGAGCATCTATTTAAAGTGAACTGCTTACAATGTATATTTTTGTCACAGCGAAAATGAACAGCATTGCTGTACAAAAGCTCGCTATCAGCTTCAATCCCACTTTGACTTCACACAAAGGCTTGCCCATGTGAATAATAACACGCTTTCATGTGAATGCCTTCACGCATGCAGTACATCCATTTACAGATTTTTGAATGCTTAAAATAGGCTTTGAAATTGTACCCACTTCACGGATGTGTGCATGTTTTCAGTTGTGCCTGTGTTTATAAGATATGATATTTTTGATTGGGTTAAACCAGAGCAGATACAGCTGTTAAAGTCAGCATTTCCTTGTTCTTTTTACATTTTTCTCATTTCATCACTCACTGACTTTGAATGAGGAACTCTCCACAATGAAAGGACTGGTGAGTGATCATCACTACTCCAAACAGCTTGGCTTCAATTGTCTAATTAAATTATGTGAAACAACAAATATTGGCTTGATCAGGCTCGTATTTTTTTAGTTATTTTTTTTATTTCAGATTTTACCTTTGCTTTAGTTTTCTTCCTGACATCATGTGGCTGCCATTTTACCTGGTGCCTGATCGACATTTCATGAAGATCCCTCCAGCAGTCTCAGACTGAGTCAGATTCAGACCCTTCACGATTGATTCACATAGCATTGCTACTTCCCCCCGAGCAGGTGCTAATGACAAACATGGTTGCTCATGAACAGCTGGTATATTTCTGTGCTAAAGCAGCCTTCACACAAACTGCCTGCAGCTACTTTTCAATGCAATGGAGGATGCAGACGTAAACCCTGCTTTAAAAAGAAACTTCAGAGGAGAGGAGCTGCACCAGGGCCCACCCATGGCTATGTTTGTAGGCTATGGAGAGTTTGACTCACACGGCACACCAGCATCGTATAGTTCACAGCTGCTTCACAGAAGGGTCTTCAGGAAAAGTCAATCACAACTCCAGAGAGACTGACAGGCGCACAGTGTTCCTGGAAGAGAAAGAAGAATGCACCGACTGTCCCTGTTACACGCAGCTAATGTATCTAGATACCAGTGGGAGGGAGAGCCATTATAGAAGCCGTGAAAAAGCAGCGCTCAGCTCAAGCAGTCGCTTTAGATCTGAGGCATCAGCTGCTTCACTCATGTTGCACCAGCTGTTTGGTAAACAGAAGACTAGCCCCATCCAGTCATATTCATGTGCCTGTTGTACGTCTTTCTGTTTACTCTCTGCTCTCTCTACTACCTCAGGTAACTTTATGGTTTTTGGAATTGACTCGGAGCTAATAAATCAAGTAGGTTTATGTAGCAGTCAGAGGTTAGACGTTTTTGTGCATCCATGTGGAGAGGCTGAATGTGGACCATCAGACATCCCGTTCTGATGAACACAAAATCTTAGTTGTGCCCTCAAGGAACTTTTTTAGATTTGGGAACTTGGACTCATGGATGAACTGATGTGCATTAAATGGTCAAAGGACAAAGTCACGGTAGCTTAAGATAACATGGTTTTGACCAAGGGGTCATGATAGCTCAGTCAGACCTTGATGGAACTTGAAGTTGGGCATAAATGTCCACTTTGACTTTGATGAATTTCACTGAAATGGTTAATATTTAATAACCCTGAAGAAACAGGGATGAAATTTGAATTACAGTCTGAGTAGTGAGGTAGACAAGTGCAAGGCGGTAATTCTAGCTTCTTCAAATCACATGCTATAAACTGTCAATTCATTTGTACATTAATTGAGTTTCATTTGTTGCTGTATTCAAGGAGAATGATCTTTACATTTGAGTGTATTTTTTTCTAACTTCATGGTCAGATTTTGGAGTGTTGCTCAAAAATATTTAAAATGATCAAAAGTTGCTATCAAATGCATCACAAAGAGACAAAAATGAGATTTTCCAAAATTCCTTTGTTCAGCTTGATGTTGCTGCATCAAACCTGAGAAACTGACTGGCTGACACAACACTAACCTTGCTAAGTCAGCTCTGCGGATAAGAACTGCAGTTACCAACAACCTATATGTGTTGACAATTTCTTTGCTGTTGTGTTTGTCTGAACAAACAAGAAAACTTGACTGGCTGTGGAAAATGGGTCAAGAGGGGTTAGCTGCAATGAGCAATGAGCAGTATACAAAAAAAAAATAAATAAATCTTCTTATACCTGTGGAATAGTTTTATATGTGCACGTTATTTCATCTCCCCTTGCAGCTGTATTGTGTCCAAACAGAAAGGCAAACTTGACTGGTCGTGAATGGTCAATGAATTATTTTACAATTAAATAGCTGTGTTTCAAGGAACTGCTTAAGTGTGTTAATTCTAGAGGAAAAACGGCATCAGGTGTGTAACAGTTGATTAAATTATAGCTTTTCAAGCAATGTTTGATGTATTCCCCCCCCTGCTAATATCAAACCACTACACCCACAAATTTAGCTAAAGAAAGGCTGAGGATGGGTTGTAACATGTATTTTAAAAGTGTTAACAGCATCCCCTTGCATAAAACTAAAAACACTTCTTTGACTTTAATCATTTTACAGCATGTCTAGTCAGTGGAAAAGAAAGACAAAGGGAGGTGTGCCTGCTAATGTTACAAAGGTGAGGTCACAAAGAAGGTCAAGTCAGTCAAACCAGTGGCAAAGGAACACGGGATCTGCCATGTAACACTGAGCAGATACCACCCAAAGTGCTGTTGGGAAATGTTGTTCTCGTAGACTCATTTACAAACACACACCATTCTGCGTTAAACAGAGAATATGTTTGAGTTATGGTCAGCAATAGAGAGACAGACATTGTTGTGGATTTTGTCTAACTGTTACAACTCCCCCAGCATGTGTTACAACCCGCCCCTGCATTGGGGTGGGCCGTAACAGAGGAGCCGCATGTATTTGGCATTAAGACACAAGGTATTTGACATTCTTGCTGGGTTTTGAATCGGTGCTATTTGTAGTAAACCAATGTGGTTATTTTGTATAAATATTTCAAAGCTGTAGCTCAAAAATTCAGTGAGTTAGAGGTGCTGAAGCAAAAAGTGTTACAGCCATACTTATATCCCCTACTGTTAAATCTGTAACTGAACACAAGAATGGAAAGATGAATAGGTAACTTGTGTATAAAGACATGACACTGTGGGTTGGTTTTCCTGCTGTCTTGCCTTTTCTGAGTCACAAGCTGACATCGGCCTTTTGTACCGTAATTGAGTGCAGCTGAATAATCACAGAGGAGCGTTCTGTGTTAACAGGCTGACTTACTTGATTTTTGTCCTGCCAAGTTTGCGCTTCTTTTTTTTTTTAAAGAAAAATCTACAGGAGGCAGACACAGGTGTTTATCACATATTAAAATGGAAATGTGTGAAGAAATATTCCATGCCAAACTGTAAAGCAAATGAAAAAAAGAAATATGACCCAGAGAGAAAAAAAAATGTCCAGGAGCAGCTTACACATGGTGAACAGCATAAACCACCTTGCCATCCTTCAGTGTAATGCATGCTTCAAACAAGGGACATCTCACTTATTGCTATCAATTCCAGACATCTGATCCACTTTATTAAACATCATTGTGAGCTAAACTCAGTCCTGAGAGGAGACTACAGACAGGCAGACTAGGGTCATACTCTGCTTTGGGCTAATTCAGACATCTATGAAAACAGCTGAATATGATTTTCCATTATATGATGGTCGAGCCTTCATTAAGTGATTTGCAGTGAGTCACAGGCAGCCAAATTACAGGTGTAACTGTAGAATTAGAAAAGAATCCACCTTTCATCCTCCCCTTGTTGGTGGATTTCTCACAAGACATTGAAAGAAAGCTACGTGAAACAATCAAAAGCCATATAAATCAATAAAGACAAAGATCTTATTCATGTGAATATTACTCTGACACTACATTTTCACTTTTGGCTCCTTTAATTGTCAGTGTCGGGCTGCTGCATCCATTCAAATATGTCATTTAATTTAGTGCAACACATAGGTCACATTAGCCTCTCTATAGCTTTGCATCACGGATTCCAGCACCTTCACTCAACATCAAGAAGCCTTCCACCCCATCTTGCATCCCTGTGGCCTTTGCCCTCTCATTTGGTTACTTCTGTCGTGTTTAAATAGACACATCCCATGTCCCAACCTTTAGGTCAATAAAAGATTCTGCTGCATCATTGACATGTCTTGACCCAGACTCAAACCTGCTCCTCTGAGTCCTGTTGGCATAATCGGCCTGACCTTCGGTGAAGTGCCCTTGCAGGGTACATCAGGCTCCTGAAGTGTTTCAAAGAGAAATTCATTAATCAAGCACTCAACATACAGTAATCTTTTAAACACACACAAAAAAAAAAAAAAAAAAAAAAAAACAGAGAAAGAGCAGAGGTACAGTGTGAAGTATAGGCTTGGATTCCTGGAGGAAACCCAGATTCAAATCATTTGGAATGAGGTAGCAGCAGCTTGGGTCGGAAAAGAGGTCCAAAGATGGTCTATGGTCCAAAATAGAGAGACGGAAAATATAATTACTTGTTGTGTTTGACATCAGTATTGTGTAGTTGACCACTTTGTACCAACGCCATCCACCCCAACCACCTACTGGCAAGTACGCTGCTGGTAATAAATATTGTGTCATGGCTTTGAAAAGCCTCCAGCCAAATGCAGACATAAAAACTGGCACTAAGTATTTGAAGATTTATTGGACAAAATAAAAATGCAAAGGACGCGCTCAAAAAGTGAAGAAACTGAAGATCACACAGGGACATGGAAGTCCCTTATAGTCCAAAACACAAGTGATCCAAATTAAGGAATGAAATGGGAGCACAAGGGGAAATGGGAAAAGCAACAGGAGGAAAATCAGACCAACTCACAAGGGCTTAGAGATAGACAGATTTAAATTCAAAAGCGAGGCAAGGATGATTAGACACATGAGACATCTTGAGGCGGGGAAGTTAATCATTGGATAAAGACAGGATGTAGACCAACCATGAGACACACAAGGGAAATCACAAGGAGTGCTAATATAAAGCCATCAAAAGTCCACAAGAGCATCCTTTCAGGGCAGACCAGGACATATAGGTGAAATTTCTAGGAGACAATGCAGCCCCATGATTCACTGACAGCAGCAGGACAATCTAATTTGAAGGTTGGCCAAGGACACATACACGTGTGGACAAGTGGATCAGCAAACTGCTTTATCACCTCAGCACTGTAACTGCACATCAGTCGTGGAAAAATTCTCCTTATAATATATTTAAACAACATTTTTTTAAGATGCCAAAGTAACAATCTTCTGTCTTGTTTTTCATTAAAAAAAAAAAAAGTTCACAACCCCCTCCAATCCTGAATATTCAGTCAGTGGCTCAGTGCCGCTTCTCAAATTAGAGATGATGGAAATAGAAGTGTTGACAGTGGATTAGTTGAGGTGCGATGCTTTTCAGGTTTTTTTTTTTTTTCTTCTCTTTATTTACTTTAAAGTGTGGGATCCAACATCCATCGTTTTTATTCTGCTGCGATCTTGGAAGAATGCAATTAATCCTGTATTGATCAGACCTTCATTTACCCAAGATTACGTAGTTTGTAATATTTGTGTTTTGCTGTGTTCTCATTCGTTCACTCAATTCATTTTTGATCAATATGCCATTAAGACTCTAGTGCCTGAGGCAAGACCTTTTTTTCTTATGTTGGTGGGGTTTCTCCTGGGTGTGTATGCGGATGCCTGACACGAGGGTTAAAAGAAAATTAGCTTGCATCCAGGTATGAAGGCCTGATGAAAAGCACAGTCTTAAGCTGTAATCATAGATTCCTGTTACGCTTGTCCACTTGGTGGCCTATGGCTGGTCGGAGGTGAAAAATTAATCACCCTGAGGTGAAAGTGATCTGTTTCAGGGTAGAGCATTGGATCGAAATCAGCGCTAAATGAAATGCTGTGAATCAGGAACAAATTGCACTCTTTTTCACCCCTCTTTCGTCCAAAGAGGTTCTCATTGATCCCTAAATTAAGTGCACAAATGTGGAGGGAATAAATAGAGGGCTATGAAAAATGAATCTGAGTAGACTTCTTCAATTTTTATCAACATGTTTTATGCTACTAATAATTCCCTCTCCAGCCAAAACTGCTGCGCCGCACTTAAAATAGAACATCCTTTCCAACATCTACTCAATTTCAGATCTAATATTACAATAATAATAAATTAGTCATTATACCATTTATCAACCATTTGCATTAGTGTTGATGAATTATTAAGACCTTGTGAATAAGTTTCCAGAAGGAACATGTAATGTCAGCTGAAGATGATTCATTTCATTCATGAGACATTATGATTGTATCCGCGGCTACTGTTCGGAACCACTGGGATCATTAAAAAGATAATGCAATACTTCTCTGGCTAATCCAACTAAAAGCATGCAAAACACCTACAGCATTAATTCTCCAGCAGAGTATTTGTACCTCAGGGGGTACTGTGTGGAACGATTGTGGAGAAGCCCAGTTCCTTTGTGGGAAAAAAAGACAATCGTTTATTTAATAAAAGCATCTACGCGTCAACCTGAGTGACATATATCTGGTTTCTACCGATCCTCGAACACAAGCCTTGATGTTCTTTACAGGCGTCTTTTAAACTATGAAAAATATTTGAAATGTGTTTTATTATGCAAAAGACTTAATATTTCATTCTGCATGGCTCCGCCACATGTTTGGAGCCTCAGTCAGACCCAGACTCGGGAGTTTTTGAGGAGATTATTCTAAAGATGAATCAGACTGTGCTAATGCAAGCTCCCCCTTACTGTAATGTCAAGGTTTTGGGAAGCCATGAAGAAGTAGAGAATACTCAGATGATTAGTGTCAGTGGAAATATCACATGTATTAGCCTCAGTCTGACCCAAACATGGATAAGGAGTGTGTTGTGCGACTGGTTTGAATTGCTAGCATCTTTGAGTTGTTGTGGTTTGTGAACTTGAAAGTAACACAGTTTGTGGGTGCGCAAACTCTGACTCACTGCATTGACAAGATGCAGGGCTTATTTTGCCTTCCTCTTATCCCTGCTCGTTGACAAGTTTGCTCCTTTAGTTATGTTATGTATGTTTAAAAACTCTTGCTGTCTGAATCTGTTTTCATGAGCGGTGAAACTGTGCAGAAAAGGCAATGACTTCTGACTCCACTCCTAACCAGCACTATATATGAAAAGAGAGGGTGTGTGGTCAAGGTTGTAGAACAATTACAGATAGATGAACTGTAATGGGTCGTTGAAAGTCTTGGTTGTCGGAACCCATCCATTCAAGCTAAATTTCTCCTGGTGTGAACTCTCAAGGTCGTAATAAGCTGCCTGTGCAGATGACCTTTTACAAGAGGGCTGTCTCCGTGAACACCCACATGTAAACTCAAAACTGCTGAGGCCAATTCTAAGTTAAAGTCATTGATTTCGGCTGTAAAGAATGGATAACATTTTGGCCTGGTCTGCTAAGCTAATAAAATGTTGTTCTCCTTTATTTGCATATTTTTGATATGATATTATCTATTTGTCGGTATGGCTATTTCACACTGTCCATTAAGAAAGACTACAGTAATTTTTATTTTGTCTTTACTGTGCAGTATGATCGCACAATCCGGTTCATCTGCTCACTGCTGGAAAGGATTTTCAAATGAAAGCTACATGTTTTCAGCCTTTGAGCTACAGAGAAGCATCACCAATCAAAAATGTATTATTCACCTGAGGACTGAATCGGTCTAGTCAGACCATCTTTTTGTAGAGTCCCTTACATTTTCAACATCAAACAGAGCAAAAGAGTCAGAGTCTCCCACTTCAAGTAAATACAAGTTTCTGCAGCACAGCTGTGGTCGGCAGGTAAATCTTTTAAGGAAGACAGCGAATGTGATTGAAGAGTCAGCAGCTGGCATCGTTGGATTAGATAGATTGTGAGAGCAGCAGGTGGTGCCATGGTTGGTAATGGAAGTCTTATTTTCCTTGATGTGAAAAGGTAAGACCCGGCTCCCCGACAGCATTCAGTCTGAAGAAGTGCTGCTGGTCGGGGCGTCTGCAGGGAATTAAAATATTCAGTTACGCAAACTTGTCAATTTATAATCTACACCAAAGTGATGCTGATAATAATATATTTGTCTCAACTCAGATGAAATCTAATTTACTAATTTCTTGCTATGGTAGAAATGTTAGACATTTTCTGACAATGACAGGGTTAAATTTCAAATTTAGATGGAAACCTACCAAATGTCCTCATGTTTGCATCCACACAGCTGTGAAATTAAAATGGCTGTAAAATCTGGCGTTGTCTTCGTTGTACATCTTGAACACAGAAAAAAAGCCCAACCGTGTACTGTTAAGGATCAATTGTGACAGTTGGACAACATTTGGTTTCTTCAACCAAAAACAATAATGGCATCAGTTATATTCGGGTAAATCGGTCATCACTGAGGAACCACTGCAAAACATCCAGAGCAATATCTAATTGGATTACAATGAAACTGCACCCTGTTGGTCTTCCACAGCTCCTGGTTCATTTTATATAACACATCTTATGTGAGATTAATTACCCAGACAAGCTTTGGATGATTGGATGGTCAATATTCTGGTGGGGGCGCTGATGAAAGAAATTATTTTTATGAAACTGAACAAGAGAACACAAGCAAGTATGCAGCAAACAGGATCAGCCCAGCCAACTTTGTGGCCACGCACCACTTGAAGAAAGACAGCTAAATGTATCATTTATCAATATGGTTGTTTAGAGCGTGAGCTAGTTTCTGAACATTTGCTGAACAAATTGATTTATTCATTCACTGATCGTCCACTGCTTATCTTTTTCTGGGTCATGGAGGGTGCTGGAGTCAAGTCCAGGTCACACTGGGTGAGGGTGGGGTTCAGCCTGGACAGGTCACCGGTCCCTCACAGGGCCAACACACAGACAGACAGACAGAGGAAACGCCCGTTTGTCCCACCCGTCATCCATCTGTTAAATGGGAAACACAAGAAAGCACATGTCCAATATTTTTGACTATTACATTGCAATGTGTAAGTATTAACATTATTCTTTTGCTCCTCAGTAGCTCAATAGGCTATATGCAATTCTAAAAGAATGTGCAAGGGCCACATTTTCTGATTGCTGAGCTATTCAGGTGTTCTAGCTGCAATTTCAGTTAGCTCCCACTCAGGACCGAGGTCAAACTTTATTCAAATGGACAGCAATTTGCTTTACTTTCATCTTTGACATGTGCTTCCACACGACTGTGTTGTGTGCTGCGTGTTTGTGAGAATACACGGGCTTGCGTTTTCACACTGGAGGTGCCAATTAGCTCTTGGAGATGACAGGAGAGCATGAGTTGGCTCAGCAGTAACGAGCAGCTCCAGCAGAACTTATCTGCCGCCTTCTCACTTTGCCTCCTCGCTTTCCTCCTCTGCTCTTACATTCTGAACCTGTTTTTCTGTCCTATTCCTTCCTCTGTCCCTGCCAGCCCATTGCTTATTTCATCAGTTTGTTTTTCTTTTTTTTTTTTTTTTTTTTTTTGGGGGGGGGGGACACCTTCTCCACTCATACCCCTTTGCCTCCGCTCATGCTTTGTCATTTCATGTGGGCACCCAGCTGTCTTATTATAGCACCCTGCTTACAGCAGGCCTCTCTGTTCTCTTTCTTCCTCCTCAGTGGAGTGAGGGCACACTGCCTTTTGCTTTGCACCGAGGGATAAGGTAGGTTGAATAAACTTTTTCAGAGACTACCTAACTGGACTTTGCAAATGTTCTTCTCACATACAGTGAGTGTCAGAATCAACACTGGCAAGATATTCCAAATGGAAGACGCTTGTGTTTTGTCGGGATTATAAAAAAAAATGAAAAGCAGGATGTGACTAATCATAATAATCTTCTGGGATCTGACTGGCGGTAACCCTATGGGATCAGGAAGCTGTGACAAAGGCTTCATTCAGTATTATACCAATGATCAAAAGGATAGTAGAAATGAAAAAGCAGCTCCTTGAAGGGCCACTTGAGGGTGGCTACAAAGCCGACCTAATCCCCATAGAGGGTCATATTAAAATATCTAACTTTACAGCAGAAATTAACGTTTACAGACTCAAAAAACAACAAAAAATGTGTTAGCCAGGATAATTAATAATAATTCATCACAAATTCTAAGGACTGAAGTTTCATATAACATTCCTGTTTAAATGTCAACGCTTATAAAAGGCTTAGTCTGGTGGGTCTCATTTCAACTAACTTTCGTAAATGATTTTTTTTTTCATGGTATTATTTGATGTGTTGAAGCCTTTTGGGGGACATTTAATGAGTGCTTGTGTTTTTGCTTTTTTTTTTTTGTTGTTGTTGTTGTTGGGTTTTGGTTGTGGAGTACTGTTTTATTCACATGCTTCACAGGCAGACACCTGGCTTTTCATTTTAGGTTATGAACTAGCTAATTACCCAGCAAATGAATTAGTCTTGGATTAGCCTTCAAGAAGGACGCCCAGCTGCCACTTTGAGCGAAAGGTGAAAACAGAAGCATATATTTACCACAGTTATTAGACCAGCAAGATCCAGCACCACACACCCCGAGACTGTGTCCATTTAAGGATTAGCTGGGAGTCAGCCAGTGTTAGTCTCTGCAGAGCTCGCAACAGAGGACCAGATCATTTTGTTTCAAAAACACTCTTTAGAAAACTGAAGGTGAAGTCATGGAGGCCATGTCCATCTTTATTTACACTTCATGGATGAAATGTAAACTCATTTTGAAGCTTAATCAGTCCTATACTGCACTGAATGATTCCTTGATGATCTGATTTTCAGACCACATTCTTATCCTTTACAGTACATCCATATCGAAAATATATATTTGTCTTCGCTGTTTATTGACCACTTTTTGTGCCCAGCCATCTTTGTTTAGTGTTTTACTCAGTGTTCTTTTTTACCCCTCCAAGGTTTTCTTCCGACTGAAATTCTTTGTTCATATGATCTTCAGCAAGCAGTTGTGCCTCAGTTTTAACTCAGTGCCAAACCGAATGAGGTTTCAGATTTTTGTCAGCAAGTCTTGCTTGGCGATTTGGAAGTTTGAAGAGTTTCAGGAATGCTCATCAAGCGTAGCTAAATAAACTGTAGCTGTTTTTCCTGACAACAACCTCAACAAAGACTTCTGAGACAGCTGCACAGCCATCAGCTCTTTTCTAAAATTCCCATCAGCTTCAGAGATGATGGTTAAGTTTTCCCATTGCTACACAGCAAACATGAGCATGAGGAGCAGTTTGCTTACCATCTTTCCAACAGCTGCAACCATCTTTAAATTACAGTAGCTTATAGTTCTCGATTAGCATTACTTAAAAGAAGACCATACTTTTGTATTGCCAAACCAAGTAATCAGTCAGAATTAAAAAATGAAAATCATCTATATTTATCTGCTTTATATTGGCCCTATATGTAAGTCATTAACTGTTTAACTGATATTTTGCTCTTCATAAAGATTCTAATTTATGGCCAAGTCATGGTCATGTTTTTTTTCTTAAAAGCAGAGATCCCTGTATCAGGAGTTCACTTCTTCTGATTAGAAGAGTTCTGGTTAATTCTAATTAAATTTGTCTCTGAAACGTTTGTTTTTCTTCAGACCAGGCAGGTACCCCAATGTTCAGTGAGTGCAAATTTAGATTCAAGTGTGTCTGCTACATCTTTCTTACTCTCATGTCTCTCTTTTCATCTTTTGCCTTTCTCTTCCTAAATTTAGCCTCTAGCTCAAGAAGTCTCTTTTAGTTCTGCCGGAGTCATTTTGATACTTAAAGATTAAGCAAACAACACAAATACTGTTCTCAATACATCGTCCTTCGAAGAAATGTTCACATGCAGGATTAATTCAGATGGACAGGCCTAAGAGGACAATTGTGCCATGCATTGTCTTCAAGGGGGGGGGGGGTTCAACCATCGACTTTCATCTTAGGACAAATTTTCTGACTGAAATACATTAACGTTCCTGACATTCTTTGTCCTGCCACTTCATGGCTGGTTGGGTGTCCTAGTGAGACTTTCAGCTAGGTGGCTTTCCAGTAAATCAATCAGTCTTACAAATCAGGCATATCTTGTCTTCCGGAACTCGTCTCAGAAAATTTATGTGCTCAGGAGTTATTTCTTCCAAAAAAACTGACACATTCCAACAGGAGTCTGCCAGTGTAGTGCTCTTGCTGATTTTGCATGTGAGGTAGCCTTTGATGACTTTTTGATTGTGAGCTTGGCATGACCGGAGTTTGGCACAAACAGACCTACAGACAAAACAATATTAATATCTCATTCTTTCAAACAATAGACCAACTTGGATCTGTCTTCCACAAAATTTTGCAAGTACAGCAAGATTTTTAAACCCAGATAAACACACTGATAAACGCAAAGTGACCCCTTTCCCATTTTGAGTCATGTTTTCCTTTCTGAGGACATGCTCAACTGCAAAGAATGGCGTCACACACACACAAATAAACACACACAGCAGTTGCAAGGGAGGGAGAGTGAGCTGTTTGCTGACCTATGATCTCTTAAAAATCGATCTGTCACATCTCCTGTCTGAGCTTCTGCTCCTTTAAAAGTTTTGGAGTCTCCAAGAGATCGTTTCATTGGTGAGCGTGTACTTTTAAAAGTTATCTTGCTGCCTCAGCTCACTCTCAGAAGAAGGTGTGGCCACGATGTTTATGGTTTAACAGCTCCGTGTTGGACAGGTGAGAAAAAGCCTGCTCAGAAAGATGCTGCAGAAGGAAGGAACCCTATTCACCCAGGTGTTATGTTTAAGTCAAGGTTTGAGCCTATAAATGCCTGTTCTACTGAGTCCACTGCAGACAAATATTAGCAGGTCTTCGACCAGTGGAGACAGGTTTTTACTGTAATACCAGGATAAGGCGCAGCATTTCACTGGATCAATAATGCTGGTGGTAGAGAAAGACAACAGACACACAGAAATGTGTGCTATTGTACCTGGAACAACAACGAAATACAACTACAACTAGAGAAGAGACTAGAGAAACTGATAAGACTTACACAGATCACAGATCACTGGACATGTAGTTTTCAGGTGTCATGGTAAAAAGAATCCATGACATGTTTTTTTGTTGTTGTTGTTGTTGTTGTTGTTGTTTGTTTTTTTCCCCAGAGTTTACAGATATGGAACAAAAATGTGTTGAGCTGCTTTAAAGTATGAATGTGTTGAAGAACAGGACAATATACTTTCTTTTGAGGTTATACTTTCTTCGGACAGCCCCACACACCACACACCATACCACAACAAACTACACGTCACACAGGCCTTCATAAGCCCTCATTTATTGCCTGCTGACTGTTCTCGAAACGCATTCTGACTTGCCTCGACTTGACTCGTGAAATTCGGTACACCATGTAAAATTTTACTGTAATGGGTGATTCACACAAAATTCTCATTCCCATCTGCTTGCTTTTCTTACGGGTCAATAAATATCTGCATCTCATAATACCATAATCCAAAAATGATTATAAACCTACATATAACCCATGTTGAGAAATCCAACTATTATGTGAGAATACTTTTACCTTGAATGGAACATTTCATTTGAACTTTTTGTTTTGAGAATTAATAAATCCCCTTCACATGTTTTATGACATATTGAAATACAATAAAAAAATTGCTACAGCTCATTCAAGATCCCTTAAATATCACATCCCTCCAGCCTAATTACACAAAAAAAAAAAAAAAATCAGACTGCTGCTGGGATTCATTAATATTTAAAAAAAAACACAGCAGCTGGATACAAGATCCCACTCTGGGAAGTCCATTCTCAGAGTCTCTGCAACTGCCAGTTTTCAATGGGTCCAAGATCGGCCCTATCTTTACCCGTACGTGAAAGTAACAATTTAATATAGGTGTGATCCTTTAAAAATGAATTCTGTAAGCAGACAGGCAGTTGTTCAAACCCTTTAGACTATAATTAATGCAGCTTTTTTCGTGTTTGGAAATTCAATTTCATCTTTGAAATAAGAGGCATTGTGGGTGCAGAGTATATACAATGTAAGTACATGTACGAAGGGTAAAGATAATTAGTGATTTTCTTGATTTTTCGGGCAGACAGCAGGATTAGATTATGCATGCCATTCACCTGAGGTTAGTCAATACATTTCAGAAAATAAATGGATGTTCATTCCTACTGATCCATTCATGGTACCACACTAAAGCACCTTTCTGTAATTCATTAGATGCATCCAAGCAAGTAATGGAGAAGCTTGTGTGTCACAGGTTGTTGGTTATGACAAAAAAAAAGAAAAAAAAGTTCTGTCAAATCTGTCATGGTGGCTGAATCTGCAGTCTACTGCAGACTTTGACTAGATTGCATACACAGAGCGAAATATCTCAATACATGTTTTCTCTTTGTATGTCGTATGTTGTATGTGTTTGTCGAGTGATGGAAAAAAATGGCAAATCTATCCACGTAAAACTAAAAAGTGAGGGGACGTCAATATTTTCTAACAGTGTTGCTTCAAACATTCATAATTTAGGGACAGCATTTAGTCTCAAACTGGCCTTTATTTTAAATATATTAACACATTATATATATAATGGCTCTGACACAAACAATAGCTTTTTTGCTGTGCGCTCTTAATATAAAAGTTTTATTGGTAAAAATGTTTTTGTATATGTGATTGCATTTTTCAGAGTTTTCAGTTTACCATTGATATCACAGCATTATTAATGCTGTTTACTTTGAGCTCTCAAGATTGCATCCCACCTTTCATCAATACATGCTGGAATAGAGTGAAATGCATGCTGACACATTACTTTATGTCCGTCATCAGTAAGCAGGTGAATGTGAATGTTTGTGGGAGCGTGTATGGGCAGGGAATACTTTGTTCCAAAAACACTCTGGCCATGAGAATGAGTTTTGAGGGTATTAAAGCTTAGCAATTGGCAAAGCAATCACTGAGTCACAAGTATTGATCAACAACCCATACAGATTTACTCTGGTCATTTTGAACTATGGGCTATTAAAAGTACATCAGTTGGACTTGTTGTGATAAAGGCCACTATATATTGAACCGTTTCACAGTGAGCAAGTTTATACTCTGGAAGAGAAGATAAAGTTAATTATAAACCATTTCAAACTCATGATCTTCACACTGATTCTGGAGCTCCTGGATCCTAATGTTTTATTCTTAATAATATTCATTATTATTGATCGTTACTATGTGGAAAATTTAGTTGTGATTTATGTTGATCTTTTGTTAAAAAAAATCTTCAAAGGAAAGGTTTTTTATCAGACATAAATAGTCTGGAAGCTGTCACATTAACAGCACTTTCACCGAACAACAGTTGGCTCGTAGAATTTTACCTCTTCCTTCTACAACAATGCAATTAAAGGAAATTTGAATTCAGATGCTGATTTATTGAAGCACTTCTTTTTTTTTAAAAAAAAAGAGATGCAAGTATTGATTTAAAACTATTTATATCGAGGCCATGTGCGATGCCAGCCACAATTCATCCCCACCATGATGAAGTTTCCAACCCTTTACTACTAATGCTCATTATTTTAATATTTCTCTTTGTGATATTCACACAGCTGTACATTTTTGTTTCTGCATATTGCATGGTTTGCCAAACTCTGTTCACAGGCAAACCTCTGCCAAACACACCTCTGCAGTACTTCCTGCTTCCTGTATCTACAGAGCCACACACACACACACACACACACACACTCATTAGTGACACACAAGGTGAAAAAAAAAAAAAAACACTATCCCTGCTGTTCCAGTTGGGAAACAGTAAATCAACAGTTCCTTGCAGTTCATTATACAAAGCACAAACTGTTGCCTTTCTATAGACACACGTCACAAAAGCCTGAACCTGTCTGTGAGGCATCTAAATCATTTGGGTTAGTTTTACAAGAGTCAGAATCAGTTGAGAGTCAAAGATGGACAGAAACCAGGTCGTCCTGGTTGCACATGCTTGAAGACATCTCACCCATCTCAGACAAGAAGATGCTTCATTTCTGACTTACATGGGAGGAGATCCAGAGATTTAACCTGTGAATAAAGCCTCTGCTTTGCTGATATCAGGGCCATCAGTGCAGCGGTGATGCTGGTGATGAAAAGGAGCAGCTGCTGAGGCTATGGGGTTGATATCAAAAGTGGCCATGTTCTGTTTTCTCTTGCTGGGCTTGAAAACCACAGAGACGCGGTTGCTTCAAGATACTGATGAGTTTCTCCTGAGACACCAAAGTGATGACAGTGTAGAGTTTACACTTACACAGTTTATTTGGGGTATCCAAAAGCTAGAGGTGTACCGCCCAGGTGTTAGTGTTCCTTCTTTAAGCTTCTGATAACTCAGACATAGCATTGGTCAGCAGTCTGACTCTGCAGCGTGTGGCCTGCTCATGATGTAAGCTTAATCCCTGACATCCTACAATGTGAGATCAGAAGTCATATCAAAAGCCTCTAGGGGTTCAATTGGTCTCATGAAATTTATGTGAAATCTAATAACTGTTGTCGTGGTTATCTAAATTTGATCTGCGGCTGGTCAGAGCAGCAGGTAATTTGATTGTATACGTCTGTGTATCTGTGTGTCTCATTCTTTCTGTTTTAAATATTGCCCTACATCCCCAGAAACTGTAAGACGCTCCCTTCTGAAGTGACAGAGTCCTCAGCTTTAGGATGTTTTTATCTGAAGTGCCACGATCAGCTCTCCAGCTGGATTTGGTTTTTCTTTAGGATGTGACACAGAAATGAAGCGATAGGCAGTCAAGCACGCAAAATGTCACAGCATTGTCACAGCTCTTATCACTGGCCTTTAGTTGTATAACAGCTACAAAAAAGTGATTAGAGTATTTCTTTTGGTGGAAAAAAAAATCATATTTAATGCATTTTTCATCTTGTCAGCTTTGATCTTAAAATGAGCTGTTTATCACTCTGATCTGAAGGATGTTATCAGACCGCTTCCTCTAAACTCTGAACTCAAAACCAACTTGTGTTTAGTTAGAAATGACAATCGAATGAATATTGTTGGCATCTTAACTGTTACTAACACAGACCCCCCCCCCACCCAAAAAAGAAGAAGCTTTGCTGTAGCTGGCAAGCAACATTGCCAAGTTTGTCACGTTTTAAATTGGATTTGCCAGAAATTCTGTTTTACAGCAATGTGTGACAAGAACACAGCAGGAAACAATGGCAAGCCAGATGGGACTTAAGTCTTTGGAGCAATAACTGCAAACTTCTCAAGCAGTTGATTTGAATCAATTTATGTGATTAACTGTTTCCGAGACCTCCAGTGGAAATTTGGTACCATTTAATAAATATGGGGTGAAAAAAATTTTAGCCATTGTGGAGATGCCTTCTGGATGTTCAGGACAGTCATTCGCAGTTTTGTGAGCGACTTGTGTAATGCTATTTCAAATGTGGAAACAAAGCCATTGTACAGGAAAAGTAAGCTTTCCATTTTTTGTTTTATATTAGGCTTTCTCCCAGTCTTAGTTTGACACCATTTCCAGGCAGACAGCTCATCAAGATAAGTGACCAGAGCTATAAACTTGACCAGCAGAAGGGAGAAGGGCTCGGTTTAAAATGCCATTTCAGCCGCAAGGCAAAAACCTGCATTTTGCTCAAAGCAAGGAGGTTGTGTTAGATTGCCACCTGGCAAATGGTGGAATAGGCACAGTCTTATCTTTGCTGTGGTCTGTGACTGATTCCCATGTGGTGCAGAGACTGCATAATGAAGCTGGACCATGAAAACCCACAGATGTTATGTGAGCCATCCAGCCAGTGGTTGGCAAGAAGGGCCTGCTGCTTCAACAGTCCTACAATGTGTCTAATGTGTGTGGGTGTGAGCATGAAGCAGAAGGCGAGAGGGAGCAGCAGAGGGAACCTACTGGTATCAGTTTGCCGTGACATGTGTTGCGAGGATGGGGGTGCAACTGTTGCAAGAAGCATGTGGGCAGGTTCATCCAGGTGGTACCTGATGCTCGTGTTTATGTTTCTACCACTCTCTTTATATGTGTGCTGTGAAAGAATGCAGGCATGATTCATCTTGACAAGGGAAAGAACATGAAAATTTGCCTGAACTTTGTGTTCACCTTCTTATATTTTAATGTCAGTGCGTTGGTCATCATCTGTCAATCTATCAGTTTTGTCCTGACTCTGTCCTGTCCTGTCCTTGTTCTCCAGTGTCGCCATGAGCTGATACTTTATGTACATATATCAATATTCTTATATATTTCCATTATATTTATGATATATTTGATGTGTATGATACCTATATAATAATAATAATAGTAATGATAATGCATTTTATTTGTATAGCGCTTCCCATGGTACTCAAAGACGCTTTACAATGAGAGTTAAAAGCAAGGAAATAAAATGTGAATTAAAGACAATAAAATACACAGTCAAATACACATTAAATAGATAAATAAAATGAAAATAAAAGAAGAATCAAAAGTGCATAGTGAGGGGCAAGGTCACATGTTAAGAGCAATTTTAAAAAGGTTGGTTTTGAGGAGGGATTTGAAGAAGCTGTCTGTTCCTGTCTCTCTCGCATATGAGTGTGAGTGGTTGTTGGTCTCTGTCTGTCTCTGTGTGTTGGCCCGGTGATGGACTGGTGACCTGTCCAGGGTGACCCCGTTCTCACCCAGTCTGAGCTGGGATTGGCTCCAGCACACCGCTGCGACTTGGAAACGGATAAGCAGTAGAAGATGAATGAATGAATGTTATTGCTACTTTTTGTGTGCTATCTAACCTACCCAGACAGTGAGTTATGGCTAATTTGTCCCATCTGCACTTATAATATTGGCAAGTTTGAGCATCATTTTTTAATTATACATTTTCAGAGCAGCCATTCATGAGCTGAAACATTGGACATGCTTGTTGACTAATTCTTAGTCTAGCTGCAATATTTCTGAGACAGCGCTGACAGCTTGTTATGCCGTCAGTTCCTATCTAATCTCACAGCTCACTTCTTATCACTGTGAAATCTTGCTGTATTTAATCCTTCCTACCTGACTAAATTTTCAGCAAGAGATAGCATCTCATGCATAATTCTGCAAATGAGTTTTTATCTTGGAATTTGTTTTTTGCTGTGCTCCTTCCACAAAAGTGTCTTTCTTTATATGTTTGTATTTTCTCGTTTGTTTACCACCAATAAAGCATATATAAATATTATATATAATATGTATAAAGCATAAGGTGTGCAATGTCAGATGTAAGTCATGTAGGTTCAAGTTCTATTTTGCTGCAGTTGTGATGCTTTTGTTTCCTTTTGGTTCCTATGATGAACTTATTTCAACTCCTTCATTTGTCATTCTCTGTCTTTGTTTCTCTTAATTGAAACCATTTCTCTACCTTCCTTTCATGAACTTTGCAGCATTATGATACAGACAGACAATTCCTGGATGTTGTCTCTTTAATTAAAGGGCATTACAGTGTCTAGACAGAAATACATGGAGGGCATTAAATCAACTTCAAAGCAAGGGATCAAAGAAAAGGCTGACTGTGAGTGAACAGGTCACAGAAAGTCTCCACCTGTGGATTAGTCTGATGATATGATGAAATTCCCTGCGCTGTGCAGTCATTACATGACAAAGTGCTGTCAATGCACACAATACATGTTGAAAAAAAAAAAAAAAAGAAAGAGATAGTGTTGACCCATGGGAAACCTACAAGAACTAAAGTGAACTGAACTAGAGCTGCCCAGGATATCTAGACCTGAACGGAATCACAGTCAACCCCAACTGTGACAGGAACAGAACTAAAACGCCAGCAAATCACCAAATTTCAATAATTCCCATCAATCAGCAGGGAGCTACAAAAAGAGGAAAAGAGCAGCAATATAAACAGCAGAATGGCCTCAGAATGAAGGGAAAATGTTTCTATTGATTGTTGATGATTCTTAAAATAAAAAATAGTATTGTTTTTCTTATTTGATTATTTGTAATAAGTTTGCAGTAGTTTTTGTAGCAGGCCTGTTCTACCTGCATCATGTACCATGCCTTAAAAATAACTCAATTAAAATAAAAAAGCAGTTATCTCCATGCTCCGTGATTTCATAGAGAAGCCATTAAGGAAAACAGGACTGTTCTCTGGTGAGGTCAGTGGAGTTGTCGTCTGATTAAGGCATCTGTCTCTGTTTATCCAAAGCTGACTCTGAGACCACAGCTCATCATTTTACCTGACTGCTGGTCATCCCACTGTTGAAGAGCTGGTGGAGCAGAACTAATCCCTCCGTATGTGTCAGCTATCGGGACTGGGACTGGGATTGCTGTTGGTATTCACACAGCCAGAGAGCGTTTTACTCACTGTTGCCTCACCACCAAGTTGAAGTTTACACATGTGTCTGTTTTAGAATAATATTTAGTTCAATATTTTGAAATATATCTCACGTTCAGTCGATACCAGCTTAATAGCGGCAATTATAATACATTCATGACACCAACCAAAACAGGACAATCAACAAACCAGAGGAACTATGATAGCAATAATGCATCTTTCCTCTGAGTTGTTTATATGGTTGACAATATATATGGTTGACATTGGTACCCAGCAACACTGCATTTGATGTGACAACAACAGTGTACTAAAACCAAAAAGATGAAATGTACTGAATTTAGTTGAAATCAGGAAGTGACAAGTAGAAGAGTCGCATCGCAATATCCAAATATTCAAGCCACACAGTACTCACTATCGTATTTAGCATGATTTCAAATTTTTGCGATTTTATTATTGTGAGAAGAAACGCAATGACTGGTTGATGGACAGCTTTGATCAAACAGATGACAAGTTCAAGGTCAGATATCAATGTTGTTTGTGGTTGGGTATTAAAAATAGTCAACACAGATTCACACAGAATTTTTACTGTTCTGAAAAAATGATTGACAGGCTGTGATTTAAAATGAATCTTTTAGGTAGTTTTATTGGCCAAAAAGCTAATTAATTTGTTCAGGTTAATTAGCTCATCAGAGATAATGTATAATGGACATAAATTGATAACAGTCTCAACACAGATGCTACTGCTGTGCGTGCGTGCGTGCGTGTGTGTGTAGGTGAACGAAACGTGGCAACTCTCATCAGAATCATGCACCACCACATCTGTCTAGTTTTATTCAAGAGTTTTGACCTCCTTTTCAAAGATTTTACAAATGGCTCAGTGGAGCTCACAGCCTGACAGCATACGAGTGTCCAATGAACCGTGGCGCATATTTAACAGGATTCACCAGTCTGCAACATCACGGCTATAAACTACACTCTTGTCTGACCGTTCAGTCACTTTCAGTTGCAGGTCTGAGTGTACCGACAGCCTTGATTACACGCACCATCGGGCAATCCGCAGCATATCAGACACTGCTGCTAATGATAATGAAGGACCAAGCACTCCTGTCTCCCTTTCCTTTCAAGCCCCGTGCCGAACACTCTTTAACTCTTACGTTCTTGTCACAACTTGCAGCTCTCACCTCTTTTCAAACGCAGCCATTTTCGCATTATTTATTTCTTCATGAGTGCCACACAAGTGTTGTTATTGTTGTCCCTGGAAGGACGCTGAAATATTTTTGAAACTGTGGTACGGATTGTGTGAGTGAGGCTAATTAGCATGAACTATTGAAGTGGGCTAACATGAGATTTTGTACTGAATTAATCACTTGACAACCGGAGTGGATCACTGTGCTGAATTATTAGATGTCTGACCAATTAATAAGGTGGATGGGAGCAGATTTACTGCACTGTTGTTGTCGCGTATTTGAGCTATCATCACAAGCCATGAACTGGATTTATTTTCTTCCAAGGAGGTGGGGTGACGTTAACATTACCTGCGCAGGTCAGCGATTGTAACCCCATTGGGTGCTTGGAGCTGGGTCGTTTTTCACCCCCACCCACTTAATTATGGCTGCACTACCCACTGTTTGGGTGAACTTGCTGGTCCTCTTATAATTTAAAGCCCATTAGGAGTAACATTCAGATCATAAATTGGATCTGAGTTCTTTCCAATGGAAATTATAACGGGCCTATTTGGGAACCAATATGATGATAAAAAGAAAAAATAAATATTTGGCCATCAGGAAAAAGAGATATGTGCTGTTACAAATTATGCAATAAATTGCATTAAATTGCAATAAATATTCTCTGTAGAGGTGCAAGTTTTTCCAGCCTATATTTGGTACATTTGGTCAATTTTTTTGGCACTGTGGGACAGTAGGAAAAAAGGCCAAATTAGCATTTAGCTTTTGTCATAAGAAACTATGATATCTTCAGGAGATGCTGCACAGAATGATTGCTGTTTCAGTTGTAATATGTGGTGCATAAAGTTTAATTATGTTGCTCAAACTCACCTCACACAGTCTCTTCCTCATGTCTCTCCTTCTGCACCTCCTATTCCACTTAGCTACATCTCTGTGTGGGAGACTTCTGGCTTTGTCTTTTGACTGTGACCTGCTGAAACTCCTCATCTATTGCAAATCGTATCCTGTCATTTTCTAATCTTTAAAGTGTCGTCCATATAACGATGAGCTAAATTAACCAAGAGGGAGGTGAAAATTTAATTCCCCACCTCCTGGTATAATGTTAATCTTGTCTGAATAGAGCTTGTGTTGAGAGCGCATGTGCATTGGACAGTTTGCCAGTATGCATTGTGTTGCTGTACTATTTTGACACTGCACCAAAGCCCATACTATGAAGAGCCATGTAATAGAAAGCATCTAACCATGGTCAATGTATCACTTTTATATCTACTCACAGAGCGCCTATTAATCATCAACTTCATTAGAATTAATCCACGCTGTAGCAGCCCCCCCAATAGTTTGTAAATATAACTACATTGCCAAAATTTCTCAATCTACCAATATCAAAGTTCTTCTAAGTGCAAGCAAAACAGTCTACTTAACTCACACTTTTTGATCCATCACTTTGGTGGAGCATCTGGCATGTAAGGAAATCTTTATCCTATCTTTCTGGTTAGAGATTAGGGCAGAGATACATATTTTAAGAGCAGGATTACTGTGGTGCTGGGGGCTGGAGGGGATTATGATTGTCACTCTGGATATACAACTTAGACCGCAAACATTAACATTAGAATGAAAGTGTCAGGGTTTATTAGGATATCTGTTTCTGAACCAAGTACCAGACATGTTTACTTACTTATTTAATTTAATTGTAATTCCCTTAATGCGAGCAATGCCGTTCACTAAGTGGTTACAGAGTGCTTGCAAACAATCAATCAGTCACAAATGCTGTAAATGGTCACAAGTGACAAGCCATGGTCCATCACATATAAATGACGTTGATTTTCACCATGCATTCAGCATTATATTGTTCTGTTGAGGTTTATTTGTCACATGAAGTTCCATGTAATGTCATCAAAAATGTTTGGAACACTACTAGTAGTTTTTGTGACACCCGGGCCACTGAGATCAAAGGGTGCACTCCTGTAGCAACATCCCCCCTTGAAATGTTTGCCATTTAAGACTGTTCACCATCCCTTTGAGATCCTTTAATTAATCTTCAGTATCTTTATGCATTTGTATTCTAATTTAAAGGAAGTAATGCAGCCAAAAAAAAAAAAAAAAGGTCTCTTAATACAGCACTCACTCTCTTCTTTGGTGTTTTAACCGAAAAATGCAGAAGAAAAAATGTTCTGTTAAAGATAATGATTTGAGATGAGTGATTTATGTCACCGTGACAGGAACAAATGTATTTGTTTTCTGAAAGTAGAAAATCTCATTTGCATCATATTTTATTCGTGCTTTACAGCGGGATGCTCTCCAGCAGTGATTGGTATGAATCAGTCATGAGCTCTATAATCAGCTACCAAGACATATTTACGTCTGGCTAGCTTTGTGCAGGTAATTAGCCATGCATGCTAGCACAAGACTCTCGTCAACTCATTGCACCCTGAGACCCTTGTTTATTCAGGCTATCAAAACCCGTCTCATACACAGATTATGCAATCAGTGAATACTGCATCTTAGTCAGCGAAGGAGATAGCATCAATAGGCAGGGACCATTATGAAGATCATCAATTTATGTAAATTGCAGATACAGTGAATACTCTGACACTTTTGATGGGTGTCATTATGCTTTTATTTTTTTATTTTTTTAAGCCACCACATGGATGTTCAAGGCGCTGTCAACATTGTTTAATGGGGGACCTGCTGCTGTTGTTTCTGTGAACTGTTGCTGACCCTGAGCTACGCTCTATGGACTGATCCACTTCAACTGGTTAATTGCTATTGGTGGTAATTCACTGCTCTGTCACTGGAGAAGCACATCATATTGATATGGTTAAGTGGGCAGGCCAAGTTCATTAATACGAGGAACTGGACAATATGACAATATGTTACAGGCCTCATTGACTGTATTTTCCAGAGGCATCCCTCTCCAGTACCAAACGCACCAGAACAAACGCGATGATTGTGATGATTTATTCAAATGGGGATAACAATGCACCTTTTTAGGCAGACATTCCTTGAAGGCATTCAAGGTGTTGCAGCCAGGTGTATACAAATAAAATAAAAACATATAAAAAAAATAAAAATAAAAAAAAACTTGGTCGCATTAGTTAAATAACTTCAACAGGGAGAAATTTTCATGCATGCTTATATCTGATCATCCACTCAGAGAAAAAAGGAAATAATCTACCAAAAGAGGAAGAATTTTCAGACAGTGAATAAAAGGCATAAATTTATTTTTGTGTTGGACTTTTATCCTGTGTGTTACCAGCCTTCAACCAACACTTTACTGAGAGAAATACATTCCAAATGAAAACTACTGTACAAACTCAGAGGCATTGCAAAGGGGATACCTCGCTGCTAATGGACACTGATGACACCCACCTGCCACTCATTGTTGTTATGAAGGGTGAAAGGATCCATAGAGAACGAAACTTTCTTATTTCATCCTGGAAGCATATTTCTTTTTGGTGTTAAGTTGGACATTTAAGTCATTCAAGAAACTATAGCTTTTAGTCCTCCTGTGTTGGCTGAATTTGAGGGGTTTCCAGAGTTCTCTTTTGTTCATTGCTAGTGTTTTTTGTGCATGTGGTGGCGTGGCAGCATTTCTGTAATCAGGCACTCTGCTTATACTTGTCGGGTTCCTTCAATGGTTGCCAGACTGTTGATCTACCTCGCGTGTGCCCCCTTTTTTTGAACTTAAATTTTTAAACATCCTCTGTATTCATTTAGAGTCATGATAGTGTCTCAGGTGTAAAAGTTAGGAGGTATTTTGGGCCTACTTTAGCTGGGTTTTACTGAGAACAGTTGGCTGAAAATACTTGATATTTCACTACTGAATTGTCAGCAGAGAATTACAAGTAGCCCTGTGAGTAGCCATTAATTTACAGAAGCCACAGACACAAGGGTCATTTTCATTGAGTCTTTCTTTATACCGCTGCCGTGTGATACTGTAAAACCTTTCAGGTACTGTGAGAAAATCCAATCAGGATTCTATTTAAAGCATACTGATGCCTTCATACATGACCGTCCATGACAATTCACACCTTTTATTGGTTTACAGAGTTTTAAACAAAGAACACCAACTTAGTAACTTCTCCAGTCTTAAGTGGAACTTTTTAATAAGGTGTGAGATAAATCTGCCGAAGTCACCTTGTGACATGTAAACACTAAGACAGAAAAACAGAGCCTCCTCATACACGTCCTGCTTTGGTCTTCCTCCGTACTCTTTCATGCATCTGGTGTTATGGCAAGCCATCTCAGCTGCATGAGCTGCTTCTTTCAACCCGTAGAACTCTTTCATCTCACTTGGAAAAGTGAAAGCTCCCATGTTTATCCCTGATCCAAGGAGTATGGAGAGTCAGGGCAGAGCACAGGGTATAAGAGGAGGAGGATGCACAGCAGCAGACAAGGAGTTGGGTAGATCTGAAGGCAGTCTTTAACTGACAAAGGCCCCAGTTTGCCGCATATCTGTGACATTAAGGATTAGCGGTTGAGAGACAGTGCTCTGCCTGCACTTGTTAATCTCTCCCCTCCCAACATCACTCACTCAACCTTGTTCTCTCCATCTCTCTCTCTCGCCAGATACTTCCGGTGCCCCAACTTTAATTAGTTTTAGTGCGGATTGAAGGAAAAGTTGGTGCTTTCTTCAGGTGATAAAACAGTAACTGCCACTGAGCTTAGTCAGGGTTAACAGAGTTGAGGTCAAGTGTGGAGTCTTGGGAGTTTTGATCAGACTGCAGAGAAAAGAAAGGAGGAGGAAACTGGGGGCCAAGAAAAAAATGTCTCACGAGAGACTTAAATTGGTTGACTTCCATTTATAGCGCTAATATTTTCCTTGCAATTGGATATATGAATAGATAGAAAGCTCTTAGCACTTTTCTGTCAAGCATAATACAACCAGAAAATTATTTTCTTCTAGTGAAGAAGAACTTGTGGCAAAAGCTTAGGCTTTAAGCGCCTTATACAGAAAAAGCACACCAAATATAGGAATGCAATGAAAGTATGTTTTAACACATTTAACACTTTCCCTTATTGTTGTCTGCTGTGTTGTTATCCATAACATCATATATTTATGACTTTAAGAGACAAAATCCATCTCAGTGTAGATTTGAATCTTTCCTGTCAGGTATCTCTCTGGAGCTGGAGTAACAACAGGTCAGTGAACCAAACAGAGGACAGCAGCTGAGTCTCTCTCCTGAATGGCTAAATAAATCCTGCAAGGTTGGATGGCAGGTCCAGGTTGGTGGAGGCTTGATGCTCAGGGCAGTGGTTGCTTTTTTGTGACATCACAAAAATAAAGAGGTAATGACGGCTGGTTTTGCGGCTCGGTTTCTGAATACAGGCTGTGAGCATTTCTCTGTGGACTGAGCATTTGATACCGTTACTGTTTTTATATAGACCCTAGACCTGATTTAGAGCAGCAAAGCGGCATAGTGGTTAGCACTGTTCCCAGATGAAAAGAATGTCATGGGTTCGGTTCCCGGCCTGGAGCCTTTCTGTGTGGAGTTTACATGTTCTCCCCGTGCCTGTGTGGGTTTCCTCCCACCGTCCAAACACATCATGTTTGGGTCAACTGGTGTCTCTAAATTTTCCGTGAGTGGTTGTTGGTCTCTGTCTGTCTCCGTGTGTTGGCCCTGTGATGGACTGGCGGCCTGTCCAGGGTGACCCCGCCCTCACCCAGTGTGAGCTGGGATTGGCTCCAGCACCCCCCGTGACCCAGAAACAGATAGGTGGTGAGTGAGTGAGACCTGATTTAAAATCCAAAAAGATGTGGCAAACTCACTTTATACAATATGAGAACTTTGATTTATAATTTCACTTTGAAGGTCTTGCTCAATAAGATGACTAATGCTTTAATGACGAAATAGCCATCTGGACATGGCTGCCTATTTATTAATCATGTGAAGGAACGCTAATCAGAAATAATGGGCTTCTTAATTACCGTCCCAACAACAAAGCAGCAGAACAGCTGACCAGCAGCAGCTTGGCAAATGGTCATTCCACCACAGGAAGTCTTCTCAAAAAAAAAAAAAAAGACACAACGAGGTTGACAAATTGTCAACGATTAATGAATGGCACTGAAAATTTAGTTAATTGTCTCACAGGTGTCCTCCGAGTGCTCCACTCCATCTTATCGTGGTGTCACTTTCTGAGCAACAAGCACACCTTATTTAAACAGCACCACATGCAGTGCAGCTATCATTATTTTTCAATGATTTATGTATTTTATGAACAGATGTATTTTTCTCCAGCCTTAATTAAAGCCTGCACATGGTTGTAGCGTATAACACAATGATTTGCATTTATAAACTAATGTACAGTTCAGTTTACATATTTACATATGTGGCTGTTCTGCATATAGAGTAGTTCCCACTGCTCCTCAGGTAACATTCAAGCTGCTGCGCTGCTGTAGCACACCAGATGTCTTTGGTTGAGGGTAATTCATTCAGTTTCCTTTCTTCACACGTCACAGATTAAAGTCCACATCAATTGTGGGTATTTATGTGACAAATTCAACAAAATGTCGTGCATTTATTTGTATTTACTTAAAACAAGCTTGCAATATACGCACTATGAAGATATGCCACATTCTTTGCCAAAAAGACACAGAATTACACATTCATTATACACTTCATTCAGGTTTTCAGTTCACGACAGCTCTTCTGTGCCAATAATTTTTTTTTATTGCAGGCCTATATGCAACTAATTTCAGTGTCAAAATGTTTTGTTTTGTTTTCGCCTACCCAGGACAGGCCACAGTGACAACTTACTAATATAAATTAATAACACCTGAGGTTTAGAAATTAATTAAGTCTTACGTTTTAATTTGAGGCCCCTAGAGCGGGGATGAAGTTGTTTTTGTGTTGTTAGTAGAAGAGCAATTACAAGTGCGACCACTCTCACAGTTTCCCTCCAGAGGCCTGGGCAGCCAAGTGCTTCTGTCTCATGGAGTGGACAAGTTAATCCTTCAAATAGTGGCTGAAGTCAAAATTGAGGTGGACTTGAATTCACAGTGGACCTGATGACTGCATAAAAACAGATTATATTTCTAGAGCTGTCAAATAAAAATAAATAAAGGAGCAACTTGTTTATTTTTTCCAGGATCCATTGATTAACAGTGCGTCTCTGTTTACAGAATATAAAATTGACGCATGGTTCTAAATAAACCATCCGTGGCTTCTATTGACCTGTTTGTCACGGTGAGTTGTTCCTTTAACTTTTACCTCAACTCAGTTTTGTTTTATTCTGACAAAACCGTTGTGTTCATGCATAGCTAACAGTAATGTATTATGATCTATGATTTTAGAGAACAAAGTAGCTTTCAGGTTGCACTTCCTCTCGCTTATGTGCAGATGCCAAACCTGTCAGGAGCTTTCACACATCTTAGAAGGTCATGTTTGGCTCTTCTCTCACAGCGGTTTGTTACTCGACATGGAGGCTGAGCAATGTGCGAGAGACAAAACAAGAAAGATATTCTGTCACTTCTAACTTTCCCTCTGACTGATCATTTTACATGTAAATATTGCCAAAATCACAGCATGGTCGTTGTCTTCAAATTACGTGTTATGGGATTCTGTCAGACAACACTGGTATTAAAATTAGGATTTTAGCAGAAGAGCAGCAGCTTTGAGACGGGTCGGAAATGAACATGTAATCTTAATGAGCTGCGTTTCTATTTCAAACTTTTTCCATAGTCCAAAAAAAAAAAAAAAAAAAGAAAGAGCAGAAAATCATGTTAATAAGAAAAACATTATTGGGAATTTGGCTGTATGCGAGCTCAGGGAGTAGGAGAGAAGCAAAAAGATAAAAAGTTGGACACTTGACAGAATACAAATATGGTAACACACTAATATTCAAACAGATCATAATGGAATAGTTCGCTGAATGGAGACATACACAGAGCACTACATGTCGAAGCTGTTCTCTGGAACAGGGGTTCTTCTAGACCTCTGGGCCCAATTTTCCCAGCACACAGTGGCCCGGGGCCCATTCAAATATGAACACTTTCATTATATACAGTGTAGGTCAACATGCACATACGACAACACTGAACTGGCTAGCAACTATAACAAATCAAGCTGCTCCAAGAAAAATCCACCGGCTTTCCAACTAACTTTGGATGTTTCATTTCTGCTGCCTTAGTTTTGAATGCTTCAGTGCTTCATTGGATAGCGTTAGCTCACATGTTGCTGAACCTAATAAAGTCAGGGTTTTACAAAAAAAAATGTTGCCTTTGTGGGGGGGTTGGTGTCACTTTTCGTTTTAAAAACTTCTCCATAACTTAAGCCAAAAGCTTACAGTTGGCTTCTCCTGCTGGGCGACGCCTCACTGCCACCAAATGGCGGGAAGCAGCCCACAGGTGCAGAACTGAAAGGATTTTGCGCCCCATTAGTTAGCGCTCGCAGCCCCATGGTTAAGAATCACGGCTCTAGCCAACTGGACCCAGTTACCAAGCTACGGTGAACGTAGATTTAAGGGAACGTGTTAAAATGGAAATGGCCAAAACATTTTTTCTGAATATTATTCACTTCCGCTATTATTTTTGATGTATTTTTAAGAACTGAAGCATCTGCCTGTGATGCCACTGAGGTTTGCTGACTGTCTGGGATTAGACAGAGGTGAAATTGGACCAGAGCGCACCAGAGCTCAGCTCCGCCTCCTCTGGTCCATAACACACCTGCAGGAGCTCAGCTCCATCTCCTCCAGTATCACATAATCATATGCCACTTTTATTAGTTTTCAGCTTGTGATTAACATAATTGCATATGAGACTGTGAATATTTAGCAACACTGCAAAGAGATGTGATTTATACAGATACACATCAGGAGTCGTAATGTATGAATCGCATTCTAATCCAGCAACCAGCAGGTAAGGGGAAAAAAACCCTCAGGTCAGGTCAGACTTTCAACAGAGATTCAATACGTGTTTTTCCTGTGCTATCTGTTAAAGCAGCATTACTGAAGTATGTACAGAGGATCCATTGGGTCAGAGTGCAGCCGAGCTCAGCTCCCTCTCCTCACAAAAGCCGACAACATTACAGGTGTTTTTTTAGCCATTGATTTACACATTAGCTAAATCTTTACTTAACTGATGGGGAAACTGGGGGTCAAGAAAACAATGGAGATGGTAAAATGGCTTACTGATCATCTTTAATCTCGTGAATGGATAGTTATGTGTACTGCCATTACATTTACATGTACATTGTACAATGTACATTTAATTTACTGTTCACATTGCCTATCTTGAAGATTGATTGACTGATGACGCGCCACCATCATCCCACCACGAAACTCACCATGGAATGAATGACTACGGGCCTATCACCCTGATGTCTGTAGTCATGAAATCTTCTTGTGCTGAATCACCTGAAGGACATCACAGGACCCCTGCTGGACCCCCTGCAGTTCGCCTCCTGGGCGAACAGGTTGGTGGATGATGCAATCAAAATGAGACAGCACTTCATCCTCCAACACCTCGACTCCCCGGGGACATACACAAAGATCCTGTTTGTGGAGTTCAGCTCAGTGTTCAACACCATCATCCCAGGAAATCTCAAGGACAAACTCGTGCCGGCCTCCACCTGTCAGTGGACTTGCAGCAGGTGAGGCTGGGTAGCATCCTCTGTACCATCCATACCATCAGCCCCCTGGCCCCCCAAGGCGTGCGTTCTTTCCCCGCTGCTCTTTTCCCTTTACTCCAACGACTGCACCTCAGATGGCCCGTCTGTCAGACAACAAGACGACACAACATTCATCAGTCTGCCTGCAGGCACAAAGTGGTCAGAACCACCTGGAACTAAATCCGCTCAAGACTATGGAGATGACAGTGAATTTCAGGAGGAACCCCCCCCCCAACACAATCTCCTAGGACTTGAAGTGAACCTCCCACATAGACTCAGCAGAGGTTATACTTTCTGCATCAGCTGACAAAGTTCAACCTGCCTCAGGAGCTGCTGGTCATCTTCTACGCCACCATCATCCAGTCTGTTCTCTGCACTTCCATCACTGTCTGGTTTGGATCGGTCACCAAGCAGGACAGGAACAGATGGTCTTTAAGGTCTGCAGAGAAGATCGGTGGGGCTGACCTGCCCTCCATCCAGGACCTTTAGAGGTCCAGGGTCAGGAACCAGGCAGGTACCATCGCTGCAGACCCCTCACACCCCGGACACACAACATTCATACATATATATATATATTTTTTTTATATATATATAGTCTTTTTCTTGTCCAAGATCAGAGTCAAATTCCTAGTATGTTTACACATAAATAAAACTATTTCTGATTCTGATTCTGATGATCTTTACAGGAAAGTCTGAAGTTACTCAGTTGCTAAGACACCTGTAACCACACTGTTTAAAGTAAAACACTGCTGCTTGCCACTTGGGGCGTATCAGTACAGTATGATGGTATAATTATTTTTCTATTACACTGTTTTAGCTTCTGAATTCATGACCAGAATAAAAATATGGATACAGACTGCAGCAGCAGTAGCGTAACAGCAACACATGCTCCCTAGTGAGATCACTTGTCATAAGAACAATTTTGTGAATCTCATCTGAAGCAATTTTTTTTTGTCTGCCAAAACAAGAAGCATATGAAAGCATAATTTTTCTTAAAATATCTGTTTTTCGTGACATTATCATCGATTTCACCTTTCACATATTGCAGTAAATGCAGGTAGAAAACAATTTAGGCACAGACAATTTCTGGTTCTCTCAGCATTCAGGGCCAAAGCAGTCCTATCAATCTGTGTCTCACTGCCAGTGCACAGCTAATTGACTGTCTCTTTGAATATCACAGCTTGCTATCTGCTTATAAGAAAACTCCAAGACAAGGAGGGAGTGTAGAATGGGGTGTCATTGTACTCCCACATCATGCACATCATCAATCTTGATTTTAGAGCCTTTAGGGAGGTGAATGGAGGTGCTGGGTGTGATGGCAGTGATTTCTAGACTTTGTTATTTCACCTCTGTGTCAAAGGGATCAAGCCTTTCTTTATCGTATATGATCAGCGCTTAATCCTTTACCTTGTGTTTGCATGGGATCTGCAGTGAGCAATGGGAAGAAAGAAAGACCTCCAGGGTGTGGGGTGATTAGAGTCATGACTCATTCATGCCATGCCTCTTGATCTCAACACTTTTCTCTTATTGACCATGTTGTTCCAATCAGGCTACATTTACCAGCTATTCTGTGAAGGTGAAAGCACTGCTCTCACATCAGAAATGATTTCTTACCCAAATTGAGCAGCTTTATATCACAATCATATTTCTCCCGGCATGAATAGATTTTCTAGAAATGGGAAGAAAGGAAAGAGAGCACCGTGGACTGTTGATGGAGCGAAATAACAGGGGCACTGGCTGTGGAAACCAACTGGCAGGACTCTGAGACTGCCATCGGTTTGTGAACTGCCACCAGTTTGTCATCTGTCCATCGGCCATTTTGGCATTTAGAAACCAGAAGAATCCATATCTGGATGAGAAGGTGGAGCTGAGGAGGAGAAGGGGCTGGATCTAACCTGCTCTGTACTCTATCCTGATTGTCTGATTCAGTCTCTCAAGCACACTGTAGCCATGCCCAATAATTCATTCACTGCTATATGGCTTTTTTTCCTCTAAATGGGGCCAATGTTTAAAAAATGATCATGTGTAATGAAGAAAACCTGAAACTTGAGACGGAGACCTTAAACGCCTCAGGAATACAAAATTCATTCATAAATTATGATTGAATTAGTGTATGTTGTAAATAAAACAACAAATGTGCCTTATCTTTATGAAAATTTGTTTTCAGCAGTAGATTTTGGATCTGATTTTGGTTCTGATGAACTCATGAGGCCATTCTATTGCATAAATTTGTTAATAACTATTGGGTGCTTATTAATTAAGCACTTTCTCTGAGGAAAAAAAAAGATAGTTGACAGGTTTCCAGCATGTGCCTGCACCTACACTCACGAACGCCAGATGATGTTGTGAATTCAACAAATTTGTTGATAGACAGTATTTTTACTTGCCTCCGCACAAGACTCTATGAACTGAACAAGTAGCTTGTTTTTTATTTCATCACTGCATATACTGGTGTAGACACTCGAATCACAGCAGCAATGATAGCAGCACCAAATGATAAATAATATGCTTGCAGAATGAGGACAGAGCGGAAAAAGTTAAAACCACGGTAGAGAAATGACACGAAGTTAATGACATGCAATGACGTGATTTAAATGCACATGGAGAGAGAAAGAGAGAAGATAAGATGTGCTCAGTGCATCATGGGAGGTCCCTCAGCAGTTTCAGCAGCAGACCTAAGGGATGGTTCAGGGCTCACCTGAGCCAGCTCTGACTAAAAGCCTTATCAGAGGAAGGTTTTAAGTCTAATCTTAAATGTAGAGACGGCGTCTACTTCCTGAACCCAAACTGGGAGCTGGTTCCACCGGAGAGGAGGCTGATAGCTGAAGGATCTGCCTCTCATTCCTCCCACAGACACTTCACACACCAAAGTACATCTGAATTTTCAGAACAAACCGCTCTGTGGGATAATGGGGAACTATGAGGATCCTAAAAGAGCTAAAGGGGAGAAGCAGTTTAAACATAAGTCAGATGTTCCAGTCAATTCTTGCATTTACCTTTGGTTTTTGTTCACCAAACACATTGAATCATTCACAAGGTAATCTCAGTATCAACCACTGAAAGCTAAAAATAACAATCTCAAACCATTTCACCTCAAAGTGCAAAGACTTTCACTGGGTATTGTTCTCTTCTGAAATTTATCCTTGTGTATATTTGATTGTCATGACGTCATTCCAACTGAGAAAAACCTCAAAGAATCTTAAATAGAATGAATACTTCTAAGGTCCCCATGCCAGTCAATACATGGTTGCAGTTGTGGGAGAGAGGTGCTGAAATTGTCTTCAGTACTTAGAATGTGGAGCATAACCCCTAACTGAATTATTGCTGAGTTACAGGAATACATGACTCCATAGAGCTGTGACTCAGTCAGTCTGACTGTAGCACTTTTTTTTTTCTTATTTTTCTGTTAGTGAAAGATAACAGAATCACATTTCTTACACAGTTTTTGCAGTGCCTCCTTTAAAGAACACACCTGCGCATTTTACCACCTGTGCTGCCTCTACTGCCTTCAGTGCATGAGGCCAAAGCATTATCACCGATATTAGTAACTTCTGAGGGAGTGTTGTGTTGTGGCGTGCTTAAATTTGCTCACAGATAGATACGTCCTGTAATGCATTTCTCTCCAAAGATTTTGTAAACCACAAAAAGTCACACAAGCTTGTTTTCACAAAGTGTTGATAAATGTGTGATCGAAACATTAATTACATTAATTTAAACACTTTGAATATAGAATTAGAGGTAGAACTAAGGCTGTCACTGTCAAGATTGAGGTTACTTGAGGTTGAAATCACCCAGTAATTAGTTTTCTGTATCTCTACTAAGAACTAACAGCTTGGGTGTGAAAAACTGGGTGTGAACATATATTAAAAGTATATTTGAATGTAAAATAAAATGAGAATCTCTATGAGTGGGAAGCATTATTTCTGCCATAGCAGCATTCACGAATTCAGAATAAATCAATGCAATGATCAGTTGTCAAATTTTATAACTAACGAGGATTTAGATGACACTAATCCAGCAATGAACATGTAATCATCCTTCTTATTAGTTCTCCAAGTAGTTGTATTAATTTTTATTACGCATCATTTTTGTGCGGTTTGATGAGTTTTGGGAGGGTGACAGCTCAAAGGAAACTGCAGAGACTGGAGCGCTAACTCCTTGTCTCAATTTCCATATCACGCCTTTAGCTTTCTAATAAACTGTTACGATTCTAGACACCATCCACAGATCCACACCATCCAAAATGGGACGAATGAGTTTCTCCTCATCAGACCAGGTCATTGATCATTGTTGAACAGTCACAGCGCCACACACACTCTCTCATAACACAGAGCACAATACGCCCAAAGTCTCCAAAGTTCTTATTTCTCACAGGCCACAGCGTGGCTTGCCAGGCTCCAAACTACTGACTTATTGCCCGACCTGTGAGCAAAGAGCGATGGTCAGCTACAGAAAAGAAATTGTCCTGACATTTGCGAGAGTGCTTACGGTGTCTGATTTGCCTTTCAAAGAAGGCTAGAGTCATCTGTCACCCCGGCACTTCCCTTCTACATCATACAATAAACAGATGGTTCACGGTTCAAAGCACCTTGTATTTCTCGAACAGCTTCCACAAAAGTCTTGCCAATCATAAAGATTATGAAGTACTATTACATTTACAAAATCCATCAGCCAACGATGCAAACTGTCAATGAAAAAAACTTTCAGTAAGGTCGGATCAGCTGGTCACCGTGGCAAAAATATGGCCCACCTGATCAGGGCCTGAGCTGCTGGTTTCCTGATATATCCTGTTGCATGAAAACAGATGTGTTGGTGCTTGCATGGCCTACTATGCTTATTTGAATTGGTGCCCATCAAAAAGTGAATAAAAGCCAACACCCAAGGACAACATTTTCCTTTCATGTTCCTTTCCCATTATTTATCACATGTGATATACTGATGTCATAACTGTGATCTCTTTTTTCACAGCATTGAGCCAAGAGGCACTAAACTGGGCCAGTCTCACCTGTTTTTAACAACCAAATACCTGCGGTACAAAGACATTTATTTTTATGTGCTCTCTGTGATCACTACAGATGATTAATCAGCTTTGATTTGAATCTAGGGATCACTTTCAATACTGCCTGATGAAGGAGTTTCCTGACAGTCCATAAAATTTGATGTTTACCTCTCCTGATATGTGAGATATACAGTGAATCACTGCATGCATCAAACTACATGCATTAAAAGAAAAATGGAAGATGAATTCTTTTTTTCTGCGGCTGGGGTGGGGGGAGGGGTTAAACCCAACTACAACTGCTTGAATCACCTGCTCACTATACAAACCTTTATGTCTAACCTTAATCCTTCTGTTCTGCCCTTTGTCCTTTTGAGTGCAGACTTGTGGCACATCAGAACAGACACAGCGCAGTAGGTATACATAATTACATTAATAATGGCTGCACTCCTCTTTCAGACGCTGTGAGAGTTCCAGGACCTTTTTGTTTTGCATGCTGGCTCACTGGTATGGCTTAATTGGGACAGTGATACGGAACTAGGCCTTTGTTAAAATTATTGGCTGCATTTGTGGATTCCCTGCTATGACTAATCAAAAGATCCTACACTACTTGAAACACAGTAGTGTCTTAATAAAGGCAGATGTTGAAATTATGAATTATATGTAGAAGTTTTCCCTTCCGTGTCTAACCCTCCTTCTGCTCTGAATGATAACGCAAAAGGAAACATAAAGCAGCTTTGGTCATATTTACGGTCATTGTATCACACAGCATTTGATACCAATCAAACCAAAATCTTGATCTCTCTCTCTTAAGCCGTCATGACTGACCTTCCCTGTCACCCGCACACACATGGACACATTTGATAACGTCTGATTAGCTTAAAAGTGACTCCCACTTTACCTTTAATTAATTTGACAGCGCTTGGAGGGGAAGTAGTCCTGTTAAAGTCAAATCATCTGCATCATTTAACTGGATAATGACAGATTTTTATGATGTATTTATTAAAGGGCACCCTTGGCTTTCAAGGTGTTGGCAAGCTGGTGTAGTGAGCTGTGACAGGGTGACCAAAGCAGCAGGTAGTGTCAACTTCATTTTGATGAAGCTGATTACTCAGAAAATTCAGTGTTACCTCCCTTCATTAAGTCCAATTCACACACACATACAAAAAAAAAAAAAGCAACCTGACAACATGCAGACAGAAACAATCCCCTGGGTATTACTCTGTCTTACAAAACACAGTCAACAAGCAAGACTGGTAGCTGGTATCTTTTTTAAGGTTTTCCTGCTTATATTGTTTATACAAAAAAAAATGAGATAAGCACACATTTAGATGGTCTCATGCCTGACAGTGATTGAAATAGTTGTGTGATGAATAAAATGATTAGTTTAAGAGAGACAGGAATTAAAACCCGTTCAAAATCTTTGCACTTTGGGGCCCATAATGAAACACCTAAAGGACAATTACCTTCATCTTTTAAAGGGCTCTTGAATATAATCAGTCAGTGGGCTTTTCTTGGGTGCATTTGCTTTTTTTTTTTTTAAAGGCATTTTCCTTTAATTAGAGTCTCTTACAATGAAGAGATGACAGGAAATGGCATGCACATAGTGATTTAATCCAACCAAGAGGCATGAGACGACAAAATTTGATTTTTTATGTCTTGAAATTTCTACTTGCTTAACATCATTCATAATAAAAGGCTGCTGTTTTAATGCAAAAAAGAAAACATCTAGCCCCTTCCAAAACAGCATCAATATTTTGTTAGAGGTGTGTGTATTTTTAAACTCGAAGGCACTGAATGAATTCTATACCTGACAATAGCAGTGAGGCCAAAGGCTACATGTCTAACCTGCACCAGCAGAGAGCTAAGATGCCCACTTTACAATGCAAAACATTGCTTCGATTAACAACCATAACCAGAATGATCATTTCATATAAACTAATGCGTTGTTTTCTTTTTTTTTCCTGGCCTCCCCAGTTGCTTTTGCTACAATGTACAAATACAAGCAACATCTCTCAACCTCACTGGCAAGTGGCCAGTCCGAAAAGGCCGAGTAATCTGCTGTGAGAGGAAGCAAAGCTGACTTTAGTGCTGCCAAGTAGACAAGTGGCTTGAGATTCCAGCATCACAGTGACAGTTTCCTGGTCCCTGGAGAGCAGGCAGTGTATCTGTGGGAGCCAGTCTACCGCTGCTTGTGTAAGTTTCTTCCTGCCGTGATATGTAAAAAGTGCATTACATCCTTCTTGAAAAACCCTTTATATGGCCTCTTAGAGAACTAATAAACTGCACAGGAAATAATGAGCAACAGCAGATTTATTGTAAGAGCTAACAGTCTTCCCCATATAGGTTGTATACATAAAAATCTGACATCAATAGCGTTATATAGCATTCAGTCCACACACACACACACACACACGCACACACAACCACAAACTGCAGTCCTCACTTGAAAATAAAAGATATAGCTTGTTAGTGAGCTTTCATTGACCTGGGGCTATTAATAAAATAGGCTCCCCACTAGGCCCAGCTCAGGGTCTCCTGTGAATGTCTACCTGCCATCTCTTGCATGAGCCTCCCTATGTGATGCCTCGCTAGATATGCTCCCCTGAGTTGCACTGACAGGTCATCTTTCACAAGCAGCCACTTGAGTGTCAGCTGGAAATCAATTGCCCAAGACGTTGGCTGCCTCATGTGTGGTAACAAAGGCTCTCGAGCTACTCACTGTTTCATCAAAGTCTGTCTAGTCCCGTGGCTGCATGTGCAGTGAGTTACTGGGGAATTATCGGGCCTCTATACGTGTGTGTAGGTGTAGGAACATTTAAATATGCATTGATTTAGAGCTGATTAGATTTTTAAAGCATATTTTTCTAATTTCCTTTTTGCTTTAGCAAATGCGCTGACGTTTCAGGAGAACATTATGAGAGCGGCATGAACGGAGCAATATGATGATAAAAATGCAATGAGGAAGCAAATTAGACATTTAAGCAGTGCATTTACCACCAGAGTAAAGAAAAGCACTGCGTATTCAAAACAGTAATTCATAGACAGGCAGGAGATGCTGCATAGGTACAAAAGCAAACATTTTTATTCCAGTTTCTGCTCCAGGTGTATTTAACACACAATCTCCCATTTGGTATTTTCCATATTTTAGCTCACTGACAAATGTCATGTGCCAGAGGCAGTAGAAACTTTAAATGACTCTGAAAATTCCTCCAAGTCATAAAATCTGTCAATCTTGACCCATGACGCCCTGAGAGACCTAACATTATCTCCTGCCCTTCCTCCCAGGCTCCTCTGCTTGCAGGAACATGAGGGTCACTATGCTGCAACAGCCGCACAGATCAAAGTAACCTGGTAAAGTGCCTTGGGTTATTGTCATTGTGAGTAAAATCATTCAGAGGTGATTTAGTCCAAATCCTCATTGCCCGGATTGACTGTCCCATGAGCAGGAGCTGGTTTTCATTTAGATTAGTGATTGGAGGTCTAGCCTAAGCTGAACATAGTGGGCTAACGATACACAAGTCTGATGTGTGACGTGAATATTTCATGAAGCTCGTATTTTATTTTCTGACTATTGCTGCCAACTTCTGAAGACATCTTCTATATATATATATATATATATATATCCTTTTACATTTCTTTTTGTCTTTCCCTTCTCCAAGATAAAAACACTGGCGTGAAATTCATGGTATATTTACACATACATGGCAATAAAACTATTTCTGATTCTGAACACTCACACTACAACATTGGCTTGGATTTTAGCAGGTTCGGCCAAAATGCCTTTGCCAAAATAATGAGATAAAATATGACAAAGAATTTTTATTGATGAATCTGGTGAATTAGTACTTCTGCTAAGATGTTTTCTGTGTCTTAGTCCATTGCATCTATAAGAGTGACTGCAGCAGAGCTTCAGAAAACCTCATAAACATCACATTAAGTAGCAAGCCAATAAATGTTGGACTGTTTATAAAATGGGTTCAGGTTCAGTTCAGGTCACTGTGCAATATTTGTTCCTGATGGAAACAAAGCAGGTGCACAATGAATACATCATGCTTTACATTATGACACAGATGTGTACGCTCTATGTTGGTCTAACTATAGGAACATTTAACATCTTTAAGTCAACACTGGAAGGAGATGTGCCGCCGTTCCTTTAGACAGCTTATGAATCCCGCCGAAACATTCCTTTGTCAATAATGCCTTAATTTTAAAATGTAATCTTCCATCTGTGTGCTGTGGATTCTGTTTGAGTGGTCCCTCAATTAATGGCTTCGAGGTACCAAGCTTGGCAGATACACGACACAAAACTCATGGGTCTCCATATTTCTTTCATCCCCTTAGAACTTAAGACTAAAGAATAGGACATCCAGGGGAGCCTTTTTACACATATAAATGGACCACTGTCAGCATCAGGGGTATACAACTTACACTAGCAATGCATTTACCATTTCTATATGAGATAAAACAGTCCTAACACTTGAAACTATCGGTAAAGTTTTCCTTGACACATTTTGGAAGAATGTTACTAATATGACATGTATTGTAGACTGATGAAAGCATTTCACAGAGCCCCTACAACCTTCCACAAAGACTAAGTATATTTATCTATGCAGTGTATGGAGCACAATGCAGTGACAAATTATGCAATATAAGCATGTTTAGACTGATTTTAGAACCTGCTTTCACAGTGACCATGGCAGTGAACCCTTACAGTCCAGCTGGAAGAACTAAATTTTCTGCTACAAATGACAGATTAAGACATGTAACTATGAGAAATGCAATGTTGGGAGAGTGTCCTTATTCAACCAGATATTAACTATGCTACTATAAAGTGATGGACTCACTCATTCATCATCTACCACTTATCCTTTTCCTGGCTGTGAGTGGTGCTGGAGTCAAGGGCGGGGTCACCCTGGACAGGTCACCAGTCCATCACAGGGCCAACACACAGAGAGACAGACAGAGACCAACAACCAATCACACCCAGACCTGCGGGCAATTTAGAGTCACCAGTTGACCAAAACATGATGTCTTTGTACGGTGGGAGGAAACCGGAGTACCCGGAGGAAACCCACTGCAAACTCTGCACAGAAGGGCCTAAGAATCAAACCCGAAACCTTCTTGTTGTGGAGCAACAGCACTAACCACTATGCCGCTGTGCTGTAGGTGCTGGTAAATTGCCCCAGTGAAATGTAATCTGTGGAGTGGATGTGTGCCTGAAGCAGTGTTATTGACATTTTTTTAAAGCACAGCACTGCCTTTCTCACAAAAGTTTGGATGTAATTGAAGTGATGCACTTTATAGCAGTGGGAGGCAAGTGTGTTTGTGTGTCTGTCTTCCACAAAGAGAATAAAAATGAGAGGTCATTCAGGGGAAGCGTTTCTTGAGGCTAATGTCCTGCAAATGAATCAGTTAAGTGATGTTTGATTTGGCTTTTAATTGGCTTAAGCTACTGGCACCAGGACATGCATGACCAGCACAACTAAATGGTCTTGTATGTTCATGCATCGTGTGTCATGCCTCCAGACGAAACATGAGGCTTCAGAGCAAACGATGTAACTTGGTTGATAAAGACAGACAGAGTGAAAATAGGGCTTTTTTTTTTTTTTTTATCAAGAGATAGTTCATTGTGAATTTGTCATTATGGGTGCCTGCTGATCATTACTGCTCTTTGTCCGTTTGTCCAGCCCAAAACACTGTGGAATACCTGGTAGATATTAGGTAGTCAGAAGTCATTCTGACTTACAAAAACACAACATGATCATTGAACAACACCATTACTGAAGGATCTGAGGAGGAGTGTTTTGAGATATTTTGGGTCATTCAGCTATATATGAATGGCAAAATTAACAAGAAGGTTGTTCGACAACTTTGAAAAAAGCAGTGGCCTTGATCTACAAGTTCATATTTCGGGGAAAGATCACACAAATGCATGCGTGTATCTGGCATACACGTAATTACTGCACATGGCAGTCAAGCTCAGGGTGAGTGTCTCATCTTCTCATATTCATGCAAGATTTAAATACATCCTCACTCAAACTGCACCGCTCAAAAAGTGAACAGCAACGTGATGATCCCTCTGGCTAAGCATCAGAGTTGGTGGGGATGGAAGGAAATTCAACCTGATGAAGCCAAGATTTAATTGTTTTTGCTCCTCATCAAAGGACAGTCATGTCAAGAGAAGATTGCCAAATAGATCAATAAGTATTCAGCACTAATACAGCTAAGCCAGAAGGCAAAGGTTGCCATTTACCAGTCAATATTAGTTCCAATCCCTTGTCAATGGTCACGAGTTCTGGCCAGTGACTGAAAGAATGAGACTGCAGATACAAGCAACAGGAATGGCTTTCTTCCTTGGAGATTGGATGAGGAGCTTTTTTTCTGAGAAGAATCACTGCTCCTTCACTATGAAAGGAACCAGTTGAGATGGTTCAGCCATCTAGCATGGATGGCCAACTTCCTTTGAAAGGTTTTCCACAGGAGCCCCAAAGGTATACCCTGAGCCCACCGAAGGGATAACATACAGTATCTCTTTTGTTCTGGCAATCCCCTGGGATCCATTAGAATGGACTGGAAAGCAGTGCATTCCCCGCTTAACTTGCTGCCACCGTGACCCAGCCACAGATATGTGGGAGAAACAGAAAGATGTTTGGAGGAAACCAGACAAGTTCCTTCTAGATGTTTCTCAGCTCTCCGCACCATGAGCTTAGACGCAATGGCCGTCATGGTTGCTGGTCACACTGAGGGTCTTTTCCCCTTATTTAGGTCAGGAAGCCCGTTTTAGGTAGAGCACATATTGTTCCAGACATTCTCCTTTGAATAACAATGAAAACCACTGTTCTCTAGCGTAACTTAAACACAAATAAAAATGCTACATTTCAAGGTTCATAGCTGAGTGGTGGTTTTTCACGCACAAATTTCTTAACATACTCTTTTTCAATTATAAGGTAAACGAACAACTTCAAACAAGGTCAAAAAAAAAAAAATTGAATGGTTCAGACCTCCTTCAGAATTTTCTAAGGAGGTAAGTTTTAGCCCGTGTGCCAATTTGTATTCACCAGCTACATGGTGGTTGGCATGTCGCTAACTATTAGTATCAGCATTTACAGTGATTAAAAGGTGCAATTTCTCATTATGGGTTAGGAGAGTGGCAGACAGTCTAACTGGCAGTCTCTTTTGAACAGGGCCCAGTAAACGGTTGCTCGTATCAATTACAAGCGAGTGGACAGGATTTCAGAAAGCTGCCAAGGGAGTGAGAAAAACGAAGAGTCTGCATTTCTTTCCGAGCAGAATCGTGGTGTAACTGAGGGGGTCGGAGAAAGGCAGGAGAGGAATAGTGGTGTGTCACATTTGCTTGTTTAAGCATAAAATTGTAAAGCTGTGCGCTTGATTCTTTTTGTGTCAAAGGCAGCAATTTCAGAGAAAAAAATGTAATGTAATGTCTTTCATTCTAAAGTTTTTGTACGTTTGTAGAATCTTCCGTCTTCCATCTTCTTCCATCATTGTTATTCTTTGTTGACAGGAGAGGACAGAGGGGGCTGTGGGTGAAGTTGTTGCAAAATTAACAGTGCAATACATTGTCAGACAAACTCAAAATAATGACATTGGCATGCATTGCACCAGGCAGATGCAGTTAATTAGAGCAGATAGCTAATTTTAGACTGTATTCTGTTGAGAGTAGTGTTCTCTCAAACAGTTCTTGTTACTTCGACATCGTGCTCTCCAAGGTGCAACCGTTAAGACTGGAGGCATACATGCTCTTTAATATCATAGTAACAATAATACACAGACACCGAAGATTTAGAAACAATCACCAGCTGTCTCTAAATGAAGGTGTTGCCTCTTTTCAAGGCTACATTTGAAAACCACCTGTGCCACAGCAGGAGAAGAAAGGCTGTCCCATTTCTAAGATTGCTTCAGCTGCCTCTGAGAATAAAAAATTGAAATGAATTTCCAGTCACCCAGAGCCTAACCTATTATAAGATGCCTTGCACATGAGTGATAAGTCTCTTTTTAAATGTAGAAAATGGTGCACTGTAGTTGAATGGCAAATCCTCGCTTGTCTCAATTTGGTTTGGCCTTCAAGGTCTATGATGGCCCGTGTCATTCAAAGCCAGCTCTTTGAAATGAATGACGGGAACCGGATCCTGCCTGGCTCGGACTCGCCTAATTTTTTTATTTTTTATTTTTTTTCTGTTCAAGCCACACGTGATTGGTCAGCTACATGAGCACTGAGCAGGAGGAAGGGTGGGGGCTACAGCACAGCACAGAGAGAGAACAGTCGCACCCACACAGAGACACTGGAAACAGGTGGGAATTGAAAATGAGTGGCAGGAAGAGAAGCAACATTTTGATGCATTTTACTTTCATTTTTCAAGCAAAGGCAGAATGGGTGACCAAGGCTTCAGTCTGCCTTGCACACGTGATGCTACTGAGACTGTGTATTGTGGCCACATCTGTCCCTCTGAGCAAATCTTCTTTACAGAAGGAAGGAACAGAAGCAGCCCCTCAAAGCTGAGGCCTTTCTCAATGCCAGTCTTCTCTAAAGACTAGCTGAAACTGTTCGTTTTACACATTTTTATTTATCGTCATTGTGTTGTTGTTATTGTTTTTATTTTGTTCTTTTTTGTATTTATTGCTTAGTTCACACTAAATAGTTAAAAGTTGATGAATAAATAAGTATACAATCAGGGATTGGCCATTTTGTCTAATTGAGAAGGGTCTTTGTTTTTGTACTTATTTATATGTATTTATTCTTAGAGCACTGCTCCATGTTGAGTATAAGATATATGAATAATGCACATTTGATATAATAAATGTTTTTGGTGTTTTTTTACATTTAGTAATTAATTTTACATATAACTGTACATTATTTATGGTAACAAATTAATTTAAACAACAAAAAATCTGATGAGCCACTTGAGAGCCAAAAGAGCTCTTTAGTGAGCCGTACCAAAAGAACCGACTCTCTAAACAGAGCTGGAATTTCCATCACTACAAAGCATAAAGCCTAAATGTAGAGCCATCCAAGTTATTTGAACTCCTTTTAATTGTGTCACTGTATGATATAAAGCAAAATGCTCCATTACAATAATCCATAAATAATAAACGCAACCACTGTAGTTCGCCTGGCAACAAGATTTAACAAAGGTGATATAACTGCAGCAACCTGTGTTTTTTGTATATTTCATGTAATAACTTAGTCTTTTCTGTGGGGGTTTTATTTTCCTTTTGTTTGTTTGTGTGGTTGGTTGGTAGTTTCTTTTTGTTGTTGTTGTTGTTTGTTTGTTTCGCTGTTGTTCAAAGAACAAACAAGAACATGATTAATTTCATGTGCAATTTGTTGAGTTCCCCAGGCATCTGTAACTTTGCTGGTATGAGCTCTGCTTTAATTTGGAGGAACATTACATTCGTTTTTAGACGTGTTTCCAGTCCCCTGGTAGATGGAAGTCAACCTTTCTTAATATCTTAAAATATATTACATATTGACATAAATGTGCAGACAATTAGCTCTTGTGTGAGTCCTTAGAGACTCAGTACTGCTGCAGTAGCTGTAGTCGGCTGAGCCACTGAAAGAAATTAGCAATGGTCCCTGAGGTAATTCTCTGTCGCCTTGACTGTGTCCTTAAGGCAAATATCCCGTTGAAAGGTGAACCTTCAATCCAGTCTGAGGTCCTGAGTGCCCCAGACCAGGTTTTAATTAAGGAAATCACTGTACTTTGTTCTGTTCTGCTTTCCCTTATCCCTGATCTTACTTTGACTGAGAAAATGTGACCAAATCGGTTGAAATCTTTCTTTACATCGCTGTTAGTACACAAGACCTGAGTTCAGTTTTAGCTATGGATTTAAAGTTTCAAACTGTCACTGAGAATCACCTGAGTCAGGCAGATAATTGTTGCTGCGTTCAGATCACTGGTGTCAGAAGCTGACTTATTATGTCTGTTGAATGTCACACTTTGTGAAAAACTATTTAAATTAGTGAATTAGTGAAAATGTTTTTTCCATATAATTACATTGTATTGCTGAATGAAACAGCCCAATGCTCTCAGTTTTTCATGGCTTAAGGGTTATATCAATGAAATATAGTTTTCCTTAATAAGCCAATTTCCAATTTTTGATAGACTCTAATATTACCTACAACCTGTTACGAATGAAACATTAATAATTTACGAATTGGTTTGATTGAAATTCTTTCATGATCACTCCCCTTTTTGTGTGAGAAAGTACTAGTCACAACGAGACTGAAAACAAAGCAGTGTGAAACTGTGGAAGAGAAAACAATTTTACCTCGTATCATCGCCTACACTGTAGCCTTGTATGACTTATGGAACACATCAAGTGATCACCGTATACTCTAAGAAATATGCCAGCAGGGTTTTGAGCCGTAGGGAGGATTGGATATAAATTGAGAATGAATGACAGACACAATAGGGGAATGGGCCAGATTTCCCTTAAAATATATATTGAAAACCTTTTTCATTAAGAAAAAGTAAAAGTTACTCCTTCTATCTCAATACAGTGTTATCATTGCTTCACAGTATAAACCAAGGCAGGCACTGGTTACAGGATATGAATTGGGGCTTTCAAAGAAAAGAGCAAGTTTCCTACAGTCAAACATGGCAGAGCTTCACATATGTTTGGGGGTCGTTTTGCTGCTCCGGGCACTGGATGCCTTGACTGCGTGCATGGCATCATAAAATGTGATGACTATCAAGGGGCACAATGTAAAGCCCAGTGTCAAAGAGCTGGGTCTCCATCAGAGGTCGTCAGTCTAACAGCAGGACAATGGCCCCAAAAAATACTTTAAAAAGCACTCAGACATGGTTAAGGACAAAGTGCTCGAGATTACCGAAATTGCCAGCAACTAGTCAGGACTCGAATCCCACGTGTGGAGAGATCTCAGCACAGCAGTTGGAAAACAGCATGTTTCAATCTGAAAGACCTTGAGCAGTTTGCTTTAAGGTGTACCAGATATCACACCCAGGGCGTCAATCATTTTGGCCACTCCATTTCTGGAGTTTTGTATGGAATTCAAATTCAGTCAAATTTGTGTGTTTTTTTTTTTTTTTTGTGTGTGTGTGTGTGTGTTACAAACAAACAAGGAAACAAAAGGAATACCAAATCATTTGTTCATAGCAACTTTTTCAAAAATTTCCATAGTGACTCAAAAATGAATACTGATATCTCATGTCATGATATGTGTCATTAAGAGTTGTGAGTAGGCCATTGATTCTCTGATTGGTTTATTGCATGTTACACCTGAAGAGCCTGCTGTGATTAGTTAAGAGATGAAGTACATTTTTTGAATCATTTTGAATCATTTGCAAATGTTTCTCCAACTGTTATGAAAATAATAGTGGTAATGGGTCCACCTTTAATGCTTTTGCCTCAGACTATACACTTAGACTTTTAAATTGAGCCTCTGTTATCATCAATCCAACTTTCTGTGAAGGTTACATAATAACTTGCATTTTACGGCAGCACAAATTTGTCAGCAGGGAAAGATACTACAGTGAGAGCCTGCACCAGAGGCCACACTCACATTGAGATATTATAATGTGCAGTAGAATTCACAACTTAATGCAAGTCTGATTCCTTGGCCAATAAATTGAATAAAATTTATATTATTTTTCATAGTAGGTGGTGAAATTCTCTTTATATTAAGCAAATCATCATAACCACAATTTCGATTTCTGTCATTTTGTTCTTTTAAATTAACTGCATACACCACAGAAATCATTAAAAACCGCAGAATCCTTTAGAATGTTGAAAGAGTTGCGTATCACCAAATGACCATATTTCAGTCTGCATCAAAGCCATGGAGACATACAGGACCTCTATCATATGACTTGAAGCTATTAATTCAACATCAGCTGTCACTTCAATGCAGACTCGGGCTACATAGTAGCTCAGGCTATTTGTTTTTCATATAATGATGTGAAAAAATAATTGCTTTTTTTAGTTTTTGTCATTTAAAAGAACTTGAATAGTTGTCCTTTATTAATGTATAAAAAAAAAAAAAGAAATTCCCACAGAAAACTTGCAATTATGCCAACTGACATTCAACACATTTCTGTTCTCTTACTTGTTAATTTGGGAATCGGGCTGGTTCATTGTAAAGGTATGAGGATGAGGTGACAGGGCCTGAAGCTTAATGTGTTGGGCTTGGCAGCATACAATTGCCTGAACAACTGATATAGTTTGCTTAAAGCTTGGCTGATGAAATGTCGACTAAAACAGAAACAGAATTTAAACAAATTTCTCTAAACGCTGAACCAACATTGACATACTGTCATCCCCAATTTTCCCCCTCCTGTCTTTCACTTCATTTGACTCCTTGTCAACGACTGTTTGCACCTGCTTCGGCATTCACTGTAGAAATTGTTTTACAGTTTCGCCAACATTGTTGCTGTTACCCGTACAAAATGTCCTCTGTTGTCATTCTGTTGTAAGCCCCCCCCCGTGGAGGAAACCCACGAACATGCAGACTCCGCACAGAAAGGCCGCAGGCCCTGGAACTGAAACCACAACCTTCTTATTGTGGCACAACAGCGCGAATCACCCACCCAACAGTGGGTGCTGGATGCCAGTGGCACTTCTTTGCACTGTCCGGTTTACAGCAGAATCCCAAACCTTCTGGACACATCTCTAGTTGCACAGCATCTGACTGGGAGGAAGCCAAGGCATATTGAAATTGTGTTAGTCTTAGCAAATTGCATAGAGTGACGCTGCATGGCAATAACAGCCTAATCAAGGCATCTCCTGTCCTCCCTCCTTCACCAGTTTCTCAGTGCCATCTCTAACTCGTTTAGCCTGTATCTGCCCCGAGGCTCTCCATCAGCTCCTGCTTTATCACACATAAAACATGTTATTGGCATGTGGGTGTTATGGGCTGGTTAAACCGTTGGTAGTACTGCAATGAGAAAAACTGTCTAAAACATCTCACTAGAGGCAATTCTGCCCGGTATTGCAAAACAGGATTTGGTGTGAGACAAGTAACTTCTGATTCAAACCTGAGTTTTCAATTCTATGAAGGTGAGTCCCTTTTTACTAGGACAGGTTATTTTAGATTATTTTATAAATGATTTTTGATTTATTGTATGCTTCCTGACCTGACCAAGTAATTTCACTTCATGTATAAACATGCAAATATCAATAAATAAACCTTAAACCTTGAACTTAACCTTTACTCCACAATATTTGCAAAAAATGGATCTCAACTGGAACAATGAAGAAACAAATAATAACCACCAGTATAATTTTTATAGCTCACATTGCTTTGCTCTTTGAGTGATTCCATGTGATCAATCTCGTCTGCTTTATCAGAGCTTCTAACAGACACAGGAAATTAAAGGAAACTAAATAAAAGCATAATAATTATAGTAGGCCCATTTTATTTAACAAAGATTCTTTAATCCCGGCAGAATTAGAATGTGTCCTGTTCTTTTCCTCTTCAGCATTACAGCTCAGAATGAAGTGAGAGGACTTCATGATGATAGCTGGAAATGAGAATTACACCTTCTGATGTCTTTTATGGGAAGAATAATTATCTACACAATTAAATATTTGCCATTATTATAAATTGACATTTAATAAAGGCTTCAGACATAAACAGTTCCTCACCTCTCTAGCTCGATATTGCTCACTCTGTATTGTTCTGTTCTCGCTCTGTTTGTTTTTTTGTTTTGTTTTTTAATCTGCATCATACCCTGTGTTCACAATAGCTTCTTCATCACAGAAAAAATATATAGTATACTCAACCTCTTGTTCGATATCTCTTCTGGATGTTCCTCGAAACAAATCTCAGTATCAGTGTCAAGTATCAGTGTGTCCTCTAATACCGTATTAAGAGCTTGTGCTTGAAGCCAGATGGAAAAATCTAGGATGAAACCGATCTAGTTGATAACCAGTTTTGTAGTTCATGTTGTCCATGTTAAACAATGTGAGTTTAGTCTCATCAAAGCGTGGCACAGGGGTGTTCTGGTGGGCGTGGGTTTCCTCCCACTGTCCAAAGACATGCAAGTCTAGGTTAATTGGTGACGTTTAATCGCCTCTAAACCTCAGTGTGAGTGTGTGCTCCGTCATTCTGACTGACATGCGTTGCTCTCTCCCTTGGCCGCCGGGCCTGGGAACACACAGCGCGCAGCACTCCCACTGCTCCGGCAGAGCCACACACCGGTTAAACCGGTTTCCTGAAGTCCTCCAAGTCCACAAACTTTTTCCCTGCTATAGGTGTTTGCGTGTGCACACTCGGCCCCAACGCAACACACCATCCTATACATACATACTTACCTATTGCTGCTGCTGCTGCTGCTGCCTCTGATTGCCTCAGGGCACTTCCTGGTCACGGCCTAAATAGCGCAGGGTGGCACGCTTCAGAGGGTCAGGTGAACACTGACCACTCCATTAATGTTGAATGGACTTTTATTTTATTAATTATTCTGGATTGGGGGTATTTGGCAATGGCCGCATGAAGGGCAATTACTGCCAGTTTCATTTAAGTTGTTGTTTATCATTTATTTCTAAATGTATATGTCTTTGGGGTTACTAATTGGACCTTACCACACTACAGTTGTTAAATGGTTTGCCCAGGGGAGGGCCTAAGGGTATATAAGGGGGAGTTCTGCCCATTTAGTTAGTTGTTTTGTTTTGTTTTTGTTTTTTTTCCCCTTGGCCTAGTAGCAATGTGGGGTACTAGCTGCCAGCGTTATCCATACATACCCTGTCCTATAAATATTTTTTATGTGTCTTCTCTCTTGAGCACTGTAGATATTTTGCCACTTTGCCACTTTGTCTGGGAACTTGGAGAAAATAAAAATCACCACACTGAAGTTGTGTCGTCTGCGCGGTCATTGGTCCTCTTCAAAAACGAACCCGCGGCAGTGTGAATGGTTGTTTGTCTCCATGTGTCGGCCCTGCAGTAGACTGGCGACCTCTCCACGGTGCTTTCCACCCCACCCCTAGCACCTCCCTGCAGCCCTGATGGATCAGCAGTTGAAAATGAAAAAGAAAAGAGTTCTAAAATTCATCAAATTTGAGGGTTTGTTAGTGATGAGGCAAGTTTCCACAAGCCAGTGTTCACCAAAATCTTTGTTCCACACACACGGCATCTCACCCATTGCCCAATATCTGTTGGATTTTATGTCGCATCGGACACCACCAAGACGATGATGGCTTAGCAGCTCAAACTCAATAACTAACGCTGACTTCACAGAATCCAAGTCTATCATTGTTTACAGTCTACGGATATAATAAAGATAAACACAGTGGACAGCTGTGCCATATAAGTATTTCAGAACAAAACTGGTACAGATGTTGTGATAACAGAAATACTAAATTATAAGATGAAATAATCTGAGTGCCGTAGCACTACTAAAATAACACTCGACCTTCAAGGGTTTTCTTTTTATTGACTAAAGCACATTAATTAAAAATAAATAAATGTCGAATGAGTAATTTAGTTTATACATTGTTCTTTATTTCTTTTAATGACCTTTTCTTCTATGACATTTCATCTTGCAGTTTTCCTCTTCTTGAACAGATTCACTGCATCCTTTCTTAGCAGCATTTTTGATTAAAAAACAAATTAAAAACCACAACCTCATTTAAAAGAATCTGCCCTTACCTTCTGTAGCTTATACGTGTCAACAGAGATAATGCCCAAAAGCCACACTAAATACAGCAATGTGGTGATGTGGCATGGCACAATGTGACAAACAGTGGAGCTTCAGTGAAGGTTCATCAAAACAAGCAGAGAAGGAGTCAAAACTCCAACCAGAGCAGCCAGGCACTTTCATGAAAACACTTCTCAATGAGGGTCAGCAGGACTCCGTTTGCTTTGTTACTTGACATGCAGCTTTCCGTCAGTCTTGATCTGAGGTCACCAAGTGCAGTGGATTCAATAAAATGAAACTGATGAATAGCACGGCGGTCATTGTAATGAAAGAGGGGAATGGCGAGATCAACAGCCCATATTTTCACTGTTTCTGGATAGAGATACAATGGAACTTGACAAAAAAAAGCTCCCCAAGATTCACAAAGAGGGCCCCCCCCCCCGTGGGGCCATCATCAGTACCATTAACTCAGTGGCCTAGAATTTTACTGATTAAATTGCCAAACACATAGTAAGCATCCTAGCTCCTGTAGCTGGCTCCAAGCCTCAATGGACTTTGTAGACAGCATTTGAGGACTGAAACTGATTATAGTTAAACAAGGGTGCTGCAGAAGCACCAAATCATAACAAGTTTACATCAATGCACGCATAGAGCAGGTTTAGGCCAAACTCTTTATGGAGTTGTCAAAGAGACACAACATATCCCTCCAAGAGAAAGCACTTGTCCGACAGTGGCAAGGAAAAACTTCGGGCTCAGAGGGGGCAGCCATCTGTCTCGACTGGTGGGTGGAGATCTTAAGCCTATTGGGCCTATGCCTCAATGGCCAGATACTTCCAGTTCAACCAGAGACACTACAGGAAAACGCACAGCTGTCCCATGGAATCAGCTCGTGTGGCCTATCTCTACACGGAAGCTGTAGAAAACAGAGTTTTGAACTCTCTCAAAGGAAAAGCACCAGCCACTGATTCAGTTATGTGGATGATAAATGGGTCAAAACTCAAAGAGTCTCAGCAGTCACTGGACACATCAACTCATCTGGTAGGAACGTGAAGTTCATAAGACAGGATGTGATGAACAACAGTTTGTCCTTCCTGGGTCACACACATACAGTAGAAGAACACAGAAGTCGGCACATTGGTTAATATTGGAAACACAGAACAGGACCCAGTCTTTGGCTCTCAGCAGTTATCAGACCCCTGCAACACAGTTGTTCAGCCCCAAAAAATAATACTTGAAGAGTGCACTCAGAGTTCATGGATTACCCAACTGGACCTTATACATGACCGACATGTGATGAGGAAATGAAGAATAGACATAGTTATCTTGCCATTCCTCATGTGCCTGAAGTCCTTGAGAAACTCAGAAGGATTTTCATAAAACATCAAATCCCTGTGTTCTTCAAACCAATAACACACAAAGACAGAAACTGTTTCACCTCAAAGACCAAACTCCACACACCCACAAAAGCAATCTGGTTTATTCAGTCCATGCTGCTCATACTGTGACAGCTGCGGTACAAACTGTACATGGCCATGGTCATGGTTATTAGTTACTCATATCTGTTCCTTGTGTGTCCTCCAGCTTTTGAAAAGGGAAAATTAAGTTGCTGGACTGCCTCTTTAACAAAGTTATTCACGTTCTTCATTTCTGGATTCATTGTGGTTGAGGGCACCAGGCAACATGTGCTATCTGAGAACAATGCAGTGTGACGTCCGCGGCTATCATGAATGCATTGCTCCATATCGATATTGTCACATGTCATCAGATTCAAACTAGCCAGCAAATACTATACAGATGTGCATCAAAGTATTTATAGTTGGAATTCAGTGAGGGAATTCATAAACACATGTTATATTCCAAAATATATGTTTTGTATGGAGAAACATTACACAAGTTTCATGTTTACTCCAGTTTCATTATTCAGTTCATTTGCATATTTGCTGTTTTATTTCACCTCTTCTGCCTACTTATTGTTTGTGCTCTACAAAATACCACTGCAGCCCTCCAGGGTTGGGTGGCTAATCAACTTCTCTAACTCTAGCTTTAATGGTTGGTATTATGAATATGTATGAAGTGATGCTTCACATTCCTAATCAAATCAGTGTGCACAACAGAGAGCATTGGATGGGATGGTGCATAATCTGTTTGCACGCATTTTACTTTTAGACAAAGGCTCTTCTTAAATCAAATATTCATTGGTTGTATATGTGGTCTTACGCTGCAATAACATGTCTTCTGGTAAACACACAGACTAGTGTAGAAGATTAAAGATTGCTAAATTCAAAACGCTGCTCTTTCAACTTTTGGATCCCAGATAATATATGTATTATCTCTTTTATTATCTGCACATTGGCCTTACCAGAAAATGAATATCAATAGATGAGAGATGGGGTAGCACAGTGATGCGACTCCATTTCAGGAGGATTCCTGAACAGATGGCTTTCAATTTGAAAATGCACTTGCATGTTTCAAGCCCTTACATAATGAAACAAGGATGACACAATGTGCAGAACAGAAAAGAATAAAATTGAATTTTATACTAAGATTTTTGGTATTTTATTATGTGAATCAGACAACATTAGCGAAGTTGGTCAGTTTTGTATCTGTTGAAGAACATGTGGAGTTTAACAAGGAAGTGACTTTTCTTTTTAACATATATATAAATGATATGTCAGTGCGGTTGTATGTTCTTCCATTAAACATATTATGCAAGTAGATGATGCTTTAAGAGCAGCACGGTGATATAGTGGATAGCACTGTTGCCCAGCAAGGCCTGGGGCCTGTTTTTGTGGAGTTTGCATGCTCTTCCTGTGCCTGTGTCGGTTTCCTCCCACCTTCCAAAGACATCATGTTTGGGTTAACTGGTGACTCTAAATTGTCTGTAGGTCTGAGTGTGAGTGGTTGTTGGTCTCTGTCTGTCTCTGTGTTGGCCCTGTGATGGACTGGTGACCTGTCCAGGGTGACCCCGCCCTCAGCCAGAGTGAGCTCTCACCTGCTATCTTCATTAGAAAGGGTTTTAATGATATTCAATATGTAGGACTAAGGATCTATTAGATGATAAAGATGATGATACAGATGTCTAAAGCTGGACTCACAAGCAAATATATTAGCTTCTGTACCTGAAGCATTTACTCTGTGATTGTTTGTATCCCTCTGTTCATTGTGTTATTGCACCCCAGCCTAACCAGCTGTGGCGTCGCCACAGAAAAGTAGGGATACAGAGCAGTGGCTTATAATGATCGTGTGAGCTTTGTGCTGAAAGCTTAAAGAAGCTGCAGCTGCAGCTTTTTTCTTTATATTGTTTGTCCATCAGCTCTACTGTGACAAGATATACAATGTATACATATTTATGCAGGTTGCCTAGTTCAACAAACAGCCATTATCTCAGCTTAGAAGTGACAGTTTCACATGACACAAAACACACACACAAACCGCCACCCTACACTCTCTCAGCCTCTGTACTGCGGCAGAAACATTTGAGCTTCTTGAGGGATTAGGATGTGATGATGCGACTGATTCAAGCTGATTTGCTACATTGCAGGTCTTGTCCTAGCAGTAAGCAGATCATGTTTCCTCAGTTTTGACTAATATTGTGCCAATAAGAGGTCACATCTCATTTTCAAAAAGAAAAAGAAAAAAAACGGCTGAACTCTCAACTGTCTGTGTGGCATTTATTGCAGAGAGAGATCAGATTTGGAAGGCAGGTAATATCAAAAAGAAATGATTTTGGCGTCCCCTAAATATTGGTACGATATATCCATGTTTTGTTTTGTTTTGTTTTTTATTTGAAGCAGGTCTGGGTCTGTATAACTACACTGACGGACACAGCGGGCATAGCCTGCATTCAAAAACCAACCGTTTTTTATAGTTGCTCTAGTGTACTTGTGGGGGTCAGCTGCTGCTGACTAATCTGTCAGTGTACTTGTTTCTATGTTTTTGGAGTTTGGTTTCACTCATTTGTTCCCACCTCCACTTCAGCCTCATTCCTATAAACTGCCGACAGCAGTCAGTCGTCAGAGCTGTGTTACGTTACCGCTGATACAAACCGAACATTTTTTTTATTGCTGCTGTTTGATGAGAAAAGCTTTTTTCACCAGCGATCCAGCAGCAGGCTTTAATTGTATAGAAGATATAGGGAATATAATGATTTGCTTTCTGAAAATTGGTCTGTGTTAGATAATATAGACTTTATATTTGACACTAATGACTAACGCAGGAAGAAGTAGTAGGAGCAGAAAATGACACAGTGAGTGGTAAAGATGAAGAGCTTTGCCATCTGCTCTGCTATCATGTTTTAGAGAGATGAGGATGATTCCTGCACTTCATAAAGGGATTAAAAAGTCAAACTTCCCGGTTTATTTAGGATTTGCACATCTATCAGTTTCTTAAGGATGAATTGCATGCTATGGGTTGGCTGAAATCCTGTCAGTTTGTGTTCATCCTTTCAACTCGGTCATACTGTCCTGGTCATTGGTTTCCCGCCTCTTAACCACCCATCACTTCATTCTTCATAGAGGGTAATGAAAACGTAGTTGAAATGTCTGGAAATATACTTGCTGTAGTCCAGAGTGGTGTCGTTTGGCTCAACCAGTCAGAGGGATTTTTCATAACCTGACTATTTAAATATGTTTCTTATTGATTTCCTAATTGAGCTATAAATAATTTGTGAAGAATAAATGAATATTTTAATACAATGAAAGATGATTTTCTTTCATTTAAGAAGGAATACATACACATGCCAATTTGCTCTATCCTGAAAGTTCCCTTGAATGGTTAACATGCTTTCAGATTGTGTACTGCTGAGGAACACAAACAACTCATGCCAGTCATTGTAGACTCAACAATTTTGCAACATGCCAACAAGTCTCCCTCTCATCAGCAAATCCTGACACAAGCAAAGCCCTGGGAGCTAGGTTTCTGCCAAGCACACGACATGAGTGTCATTTCGACAATGCAGCTTGACATCACAGTCCCACTGCAACACTACAATTTCACTGATAAAGGAAGCCCATGATGCTCTGAAAGGGAAAAGAGCATATGAACAGTGAGGACCCTGCTCTGCTTGTTCAGCTCAGCTTGAAAGCTTGTTAAATTTAGATTAAACACCCTGGTAAAGTGGCAGGTTGCTTTTCTTCTTCTGTAATGGAGTAGATGAGAGATTTCAGCCAAAATGGAGGCCACACATGAAGAGTCACAAGGAAAAGGCTTTTGGATTTCAGTGACACAACAGGTGGTCTATTGGATGTGAACTCTGAAGAGGAGTATGAAGCAGGAGTTGCTAGAGAAGGGCATGGTCATAATTACCCAGCATATCCCCAATTTCTTTGATGTCATCGCTCAATAATATCCATCATGGAAACTACAATATGATTATTGTTATTGACAGCTCATAATACAATTCAAGTACATTTATAGCAGCTTTCAACTAGATAATTCAAAGTGCTTTGCATTAGACCTGAAAAATAGTATGATTCAACTTAAAAGAAACAAAAGTAATTGTATTGTAAGAAATGCATTTCATCTAAAAAATCAAGTAAACTAGATAAGCTAAAATTTAATATAAAATGGTTGAGGCTCCTTGCCAGTAGAGTCTAAGCTGTGAATAAGTAGTCCCAAATTTAATTTCATAAAGGGCAGGGGCAAATAGAAACATTTGGCAGATCAAGGTTCACATGTAATATAGATGTTAGAAGAGGATAGAGAGTGGAGCCCAGGGGAGCCACATCGTTTTAGCACGCTCAGATGTTTAATTAGCAGCTGACACAAAGTATTCCATATTCTTCAAATTGGATTGAAATGAGTTTAGCACTGTGTCAGAAAGTCCCATGAGTTTTTGAGTCTGCCTAGTAATATGTTGTAGCTGAATGCATTGAATCTAATACGGACATCCAATAATGTTTTAAGAGTTGAACAGAGCAGTGGCAAAACAGAGGTGAGGTTTAAATTCTAACTGGAAAACATGAAACTGTAGCTTTGTAGTAATTAGTAATTAAAACATTAATTGCACTCTATTCCACACTTTGGAAGCTGAGCTGTTCTGAATGATGCAATAAAAATAGAGCAGATTTCATCAAATTATATCCTGCAAGGTTGAATGGTGAGTCCAGGTGGGCTGTGCCTGGGGAAGGGTTGACACTTACTGTATGATCTAATTTAAAAAATTTGATTCTATTAATAATTTGTTGAATCAAAAGAATAATATGCATCTCACCTTTAACTGTGACTTTTCACTGTAGGGAACAAGAATTCAGGTCTCCTGCCTAAGAGTCAAATTTGCACACACGCGCATCCTCCACACTCCTCCTTTCCAACATGTGAAACGAGTGGTCCATCTCTTGCTACAGGGCCACTGTTGTGTATTGCAAGGTGTGAATTTGTTCCATAGGGAATAGATTCTGAAGAAAGTAGGGCAGAAATATCAGACAGAATAAAGTAGGACTGACTCTGTCCTTTTTTCAGTGTACCAAGACTCCAACATGATCAGGATTTAAAGGTTTAAAAGACATTACAGTAATCAGGGTCATTAAAAATAAATAAATAAATAAATAAATAAATAAAACTAATAGTTATCATTTCAAAGCAGAAATGTCAAACCTATTGCTCATAATGCCAAAAGAATCCGGAACAATTCTAATGACAATTTAGATTCTCACAAGAGAACAGAATCATTTTCTGTTTCAAACCGATGTCTAACTTTTTTTCATCTTTGATTTTAAATGTCCAAGTTAATAAATTTTAGGAAAAAATATTTTACTTTAGCTAATACAATGATCTCTACTCATGTCCGAGTCAGAGTCGCTCCAGGGTTCAAAGTTTTACCTTTAGCCGATTGGCAGGGACGCTAAACATCGATGTAACTTCAGAATAGATAAGCAGCTACTATTTTATGCTATGTTTGCTCATTGGTATTCTATACTTGTGGTGTTTGTTGCCTCTCCTGTCAATATGAGGTGAGGCTAATGTGTATGGCCCAGATCCAGGACTCTATAGCAGCAAATCTGGCAGAGAAAACAGAGTATCAACTTTCTATTATTTATATCATGGGGTTTCATGCCAACCATGATTGCATGCTAAATGCTGATAAATAAATAAAGATGTCAGCAAACAAATACAATACACGACCAGCCAGAGTGGCAGTCAGCACAGACATGGCAGAGAATCTATAGGGGATCTGGCTGAAGCACATGCTGAGTTGTGTATGTGTGTATGATTGGCATTTTTGCGAACACTCATCTGACCTGACTCTAATTTATTAAATGGATTTTGTGCACTCCAAAAACTTGATAAAAGACTGCTGTTTTTTTATTTATTTATTTTTTCCTCTGGGGCTTTGCTGAGATGTAACTTCACCTGCAGCAGTTTAACAGTATGTGAAACATCACGTCTTAGCTGAAAGATTGCAGTCGCGTAATCGAAATGGAGTGGAGTCACAGAAGAGGGCTTGATTGGCAGACAAGGGACTGCATCATGGCAAGTCAATCAGTGTAGCTTCCTGCCACACTCTGAAATTTTCCATTTATAGATTAACCTTCCTGTCACTTAAATTTACGACATGTTGCCGCATGCATAGCTTTAAATGCTGTGTAATTCAACAAACAAAGGCAGTGCTGTTGTACCGCAGCTACTGCAGAGCATTGGCTCAAAATTAAGCACCAGTTGCAAAATGATGCCCACAAATATCCCTCTTCATGGCAATGGTAAGAGGGGGGCTTTTTTTATTTATTTATTTTTATTTTTATTTTTTTTTTTTGAGAAATCAACTGTTGAAATTTTTACTAAGGCAAAAGGCCTGTCATGTATAAATAAGAGTGCGGTCTCATGAACATATACAAACAGGCCTTTCTCAGCACCTGTTTTTGCTAAGTTGCAACCTACTGTGACTTCACTAACTGAACTTTGAAGGCTGCAGTTTATAAGATTTCCATCGTCATCCTATTTTGTTTGAGAAAAGAAAAATATCTGGAGGAGAAGCCGGAGCTGAGGAATGAGGGGTGGATTGTTTTTGTAGTCGCACTGATTGTATGGAATGGTATGGAGTTTATCCATATCCAGGCTGCGGGGGGTGCTGGAGCCAATCCCAGCTCACACTGGGCGAGGGCAGAGTGCACCCAGTCCATCACAGGGCTTTTCTTTCTTTTATTTGGACCATAATTAAATAAAAACAATAATAACATTTTGGGGTACTGAAGACTTGAAAGTACAGTAAGGACTGACCCCATGAACCCATGAGGGAAACAGAATGGAGGTGTAAGGGTCTTCAGCATTGGCTTTCCCATTCAGCTTCTCCTTAAAAAGTCTGTCTTTATTTTTTCAGTCTGTGCTTAGAAGACATTGAAATAAAGATCGATTTCTGTTGCAGAAGCTGATGGGACAGAGGCTATAGAGACATTAAGACTCACTGTTTACTGCTTATGCTAAATCAGTCTAGCATGTTTCTGGGGCCTTGAAAGGGTCACTTAAATCCCTGAGGAGCATCAGCCAAAATGTAACAGTGCAGGCCTCACAGAGGTTGGTTTCATTGGGAGGGACTATTGGTGTTGGTGTTGGTGCTGTTGCTGCTGTGTTCAGGGCCTGCGCATGTTTGCTGGGCTAAAATAGAAAATGCCATTTAGCTAAATGTATTGGTGTATAGGTGCACTGATACCACTTTATTTATACTCTACTGAGCCACACTCCACCGCTCAGACAAGTCAAGACAGATTTCCTTGACAAAAACTTCTCCTAAGCTAGTGACATGTGACAAGAGGGGTTCAAACCACTACTTCCATGGTCTTTCCCTCCAGCATAACCACACACTTGTAGCTACTAGATATTTTATAAGGGACACTGCCATTGTGACTCCTATATCTTTGACCCGTTTACTGTGTTCATGAGTTATTTACCGACAGTGTCAGTCCATATCAAGTTTATTCTCCTTGGAGACACACACTTGTATGCTCACAGTCATACACAATTCCCTGATACACAAATGCCTTCTCTAGCCATCTACCTGCACTTACTTACTGATAAATGATATCTTATTTATTTGTGTTTTTAGAGGGCCTCAGGTGAAGGAGACCAGCCAGCAGGAGTCTCAAAATACTAATGCAAAATGTCTTATCATAAAGGTGTTTTTTTTTCGACCTGGCACTGGTGAGTGGTGGTGATTCATATTCATCCTCAGATATTCAGCTGCTGCTGCAGTTTAGAGTTGTTTTGTTTTTTTGTTTTTTTTTTCCTTTTTTCGTTTATATTAAAATGAAAGACCTTTTGAAATTTAGTTTAACTTCTTTCTTCAGTTCACATACAAATTACACAGTACATGTGTCAATGCATTAAAAGCCCCCGTGGTTTTGTGGGCTAAGCAAATACTGAAAATATTATATTGGTATGCAGCAAATACACAGTAGTAATGGTTGGGGGCTCACTATTCAAAGTCAGTGCATGAAGTACGACAAACTGCCAGACAGCAACAGTAAAGTGAAATACGTAGTCAGGTAGTGTATGTGGTCACATCCAGCCAGGACTCAGCAATATGTGTTTCAAAAACATATATGATCTCTGATGGAAGTGTCTCACACGGAGGCACTGACATTTATAGGAGCTCTAACCCGGAGACAGCACGCAAAGGTCTTTTTGACCAGTCGGCACAGCAGTTTGAAGCTCATTCTTTCTTCTTTGCATCAGTGTGTGATTGTGCTCTGCATTAGTATGTATCTCCTCAGGCAAACTCGACTTTTTGGCAAGTTTCCCAACATTTAAAAACCCACATACGCTCATTAATTTTAGAGTAAAAAAGGTACTGGGGACTTTTGGGCAGTGCTGTTTATAGTGTCTTTAATGGAGGACTTAAAGGGTTTTCAGTTGTTATTGCAAAAATGTGCCAAGATAGGTTTCATTGGGGGCCCCATATGTGTTCCTCATTTGCCTCTCCTCATGATGCGTGTCAGCTCCAAACCAAGATAAAGCAGGCTGTTAAATGGGATGACTGAATGGGCCATTCACCAGGCTGAGTTAGTTTTGTAAACACACAGTTGTGTGAAAGTGGAAATTCATGGATATCAGTGACCTTACAATATCATTTAATTAATACATTTTTGGACTAACCTTAACCTATCCTGATAATTCACCACTTACGGTACATAGTGAGACCTGTAGCTCCCATTTGTTATCGATGAGTAATATTAGGAAGAGATCACCTCGTAGCCAGTCAGTATGGAGATTAGGTCTCGCTGCAGGGGCAATTTTATAAACTGTGGCATAACTGTACTGCATTTTGAAAAATCATAACAGTAATATACTGGGTTAGGATCAATAACCAGGCGAGGTTAATGAACACAAGTGCGTCTTTGCTTTTTGGTTTTCAACAGGGACACAGACAAACCGGTCGGAGTAGCGAACATAATACACCGTTATTATTGGCCCAACCAAAACGTGACCACACTACTGCAATGGCTAATCTATACCAGGTGGTAGCTATACTACACAATCAACCACTCTATTACACCTACCTATTCATAAACTGTGTCCATCTATGATAATGTATTGGGAGACTACTCCGGCATTATTTATTTATTCTTATTTGTACACTGCATCAACAATGCTTTCCCAAAGTGCTCGTTCTCTTCGACTAACTCCCCTTCACAATTCTAGAGATAAGAGAAGGATAAATAAGGACAAAACAGCATTTAACTTGGATTCCCCTTACCAATATACTTATACTAAATACTAAGCACGGGTGCCCTCTTGGTAGTGTGACACTGCTTCTTTACATTTGCCTCTGTGGGAATATCCACATGTTGGTTATGCTTGTAATTTGGCATTCCACATGTAGCCGCAAGCAAGAGCGTTCGTTTATTCAAAGCTCTGTCAAGGTTCCCACTGGCATCCTCGTAGTTTCACTGTCTCTTTGCATCTCTCTCAAAAGGGACCTGGGGCACCCTGGAAAGTGTAGCAGAATGTTTATGTCTGTGCCTTAAAGTAATCCATGCAGTTTAGTTACCTTGCTAGCAGCCTTGGTTTTCTGAAAATCCTCCAGGCCAAGAAGTAGGAATATCAGTAACAACAACTTGACCCTCCCTGGCGTCCCTTTCCTCAAATTTTCCTTTCAGCATATAATACATCCCAACATTACGACATTAAATATAAATTGGGCTAAACATTTCAAATTCGCCGAAAAGTTAACACCAAAGGATTCAGTAGATGAATCCTCTTTTTTTTTTTTTAGAAATTGAACGGTTTTACTCAGAAGAAGTACTACTTGAATTATAATTATGCACTTCAAAGTTATACCCCTGAATAATTGCGTGGGAAAGTACGAGGCTTCAGCTCCATCATTCATATATTAAATGATTTGCAAGATTTATCAATTATTCTCATTATTACTGGGGTGTTGAGGAAGGCTAACTAAAACTCTAGTTAGCTTATACTCAACTAATCGAGAATATTGCATCTACTTAACAGGGATGCTAATTTGGTGCTAAATTGAAATGTGCTGTAAGTTAATAGCATTCACTGTTACATCTCGTTAGCTCATTATTAGATTTCAGGTATGAATGGGATGTAAATAGGTTTCATCTAACTGTGGAAAATAACAGAATGATTTGAGGTTTTCCAATTCACAGTATTCACAGTATAATCATTTGCTTTGGTTTCAATCATCGTGGTTTTTTGTCACCTCAGATAGCCAGGCTCTCTATGGGACTGAGACTAAAATGGGCTGGACTAATTATTGGTGTTTTCTGGTATCATTATGGGGCACCGCAACAGTTTATAAACACAACTCTTATGAAGTTAATAGGGTAAATGTGGTGCAAAAGGGTTTTAAAGGCTCAATGGTATACATCAGCTGTTTACAGTGGATCAGTTTTTTTGTTTGTTTTTTTTATTTTTTAGAATAATGCCATTAAAAGACCTTGACAGTTAAAACAAAATTAAATGAATGTTATCAAGAGCAGTGAGATTGAAAGTCTAAATTGGTGCCACAGAACCAGAACAACCAGAACAAAGAATTAACCCTTAGGTTAATGTGGATGCCATAGATAGACACGATTCTGGTATTAAAATATTGACAAGATGAGCTTTAAAGCTCTGCTACAACATGGGCCCCCAGAAGTCACTTTCCTATCCAACTGAATCCGGTCTTTGACTTTTGGACTCCATTGTATATCTGGACATTAAAAACAGAGCCAATGGACATGAGCTGCGAACTTGTTCAGGAATTAAATGTATTGACTGTATCTAAATGCTGTTCTAAGACCAGGATAAGGAAGGTAAAAAAAAAAAAAGAAAGAAAGAAAGACAGAAAATAGTGTTCAAATGTAAGATGCTCATTTTTTTATTTGTCTCCATCAAAAATGGTTTCTTGGACATTACATTACAGTCATATCGCTGCCATCAGTACCTCAAATAAAAGAAAATTGCCTCCGTCTTGCTGCCTAACTCAGTCCTGGAAAGATTTTTAAACGATTTTGCATTCTAAACATGAGTCTATTTTGTCCTCCCAGGAGTATCATGACCCCTCATGGCCAATTTAAAAGGAGCACTTCTGTTGCGAAAACCGTGGCCAAAAGGTCCATGCTAATTTCAGCCAGTGAGCAAATGCTGATGACACACTGTATTTATTCCAAACCGCTCTGCCCTATTGGCCTCCACATCAGTATGCAAATGAAGGGTGGAGGATTGTGGATGTTGACGCAGTGTCTGGTAAATATTTAAATTACAGAAGCATGAAGGAGTAATCACAACGAAATTATGATGGGAGTGTGGGTATGCTGGGCAGGGGTGGATACAGCAATTCACAAAACTGTCACACATACCTCTTTGTGTTCCACAAAATCAATACGTATTCTGCTGCCTACTCACATTGTGCCGAATTCAAAATAAGGACAGCCTCAAAGCTGGCAAAGTAAGGTAATGAAGTGCTTTTGTTGTTGTTTTTTTCTACAGGTGTTTATTGTGACAGGAAGTAGGAAGCAATTTGAAGTAAGTTGACATTTTGCATTGCGAGCAGGTTAACACTTCAATACAGATTGACTGTATTGAATTTAAAGACATGAGACTACGGTAAGGTGTAGTGGTTAGTGCTGTTGCCTCACACCAAGAAGGTTGCGGGTTTGGGTCCTGCCCTTTGTTTGCTGTTTGTATGTTCTCCCCATGCCTCTGTGGGTTTCCTCTGGGTACTCCGGTTTCCTTTCACCGTCCAAAGACATCACGTTTTGGTTAACTGGTGACTCTAAATTGTCCATAGGTCTGAGTGCGAGTGTGATGGACTGGTGACCTGTCCAGAGCGTACCCCGCCCTCACTCAGTGTGAGCTGGGATTGGCTCCAGCAACCCCCAACACCTTGAAAAGTATAAACGTGAGAAGATGAGTGAGTGAGAGATTTGCACTGACACTACATGTGACCTGTAGATGTTTAAATTTCTACTTTTATTGTTTGCTGTGAAGCCAGCTTTTATATTCTCCTAGCGGGCCACAAAAATAGCAAAACAACTTAACCAAGTAAATTTGTATAACTGAAATGAATATTGAGCATGGAGCTAATCAAAAACTACATCAATGCATCCCCCCAGTAGCAGTTTGTAGATACAATTATAGGACAGAAGACGGCTCCCCGATACATTCCTCCGGCAAAATAGGAAACCCTGCTAATTGGCCTGAATAAACTCGAAACAGCCATTTCCCAAAGGGCAGCCACATTATACATCACTAATTACTGTCCCACTATACATGCGTGCAGCGTGAAAACCCAGATGACAAGTTAGCGAACAAGGCTTTTACTATGTTATAATAAAACATCTTTTGGTTGCTAACCTTTCAAATAGATCACATGCTGACTTTGTTGGCATATTACAGAATAAGACAAAAGCATTTAGAATTTACACTTATGGGAGGCACTATGAATAAACTAGGTGATGAAAAAAAATCAACACAACATTGTTAATAAAATAACTATCTTGTGTCAAGTGCCAAACTAGGGCAGTTTTAGTGCAGTTCAAGTAAAGTAAATAAGTCGTCATTTACAGGAAAGAGAATCGCCATCCAGTGCTATCTTTAAACCACTTTATCATCCTTACAGACATTTAGTGTAATTGTGACAAATAGCACCCATTTTGGAGTTAAGGAAGCTTACGCAAAGGACGATAAGTCGAGAACCAGCTCTGTATATTCTGTACCTCATTGAGAAGAAAAAAATTGACATATATTCTAGCTTTACATAACATAAACGTAGCCATTGTCATCATACACTGGCAGGATAATTTTATGACATTTAGCAAGTGTAACTCCGTCTTGTTTGTCAGTTGCATCTTATTTATTGTTTGCTCTGTATAACAAATTTAACATGGTTAAAATTTTATTTGGAAGTCCAACCTCTTAAAGAAAATTCTGATTAAAATCTGGATTAAAGCTTCAGACAGACAGTGTGTCAAGACTGTTACTGTTCAATGGGCTTTGACAAAATGACTTCCTCTATTGGAATTAAATGTGTTTGAGATAAAATCCTCATATGAATTGTGAGGGAAAGAAGTTATCCAAGAAGAGAGGGCCTGATCTGATGAAACCCGTCTTCTTTCACTTTGGCAGATTCAGCTGGCAGATATGTACACAGCAGAGTTTAAAATTGAGAAGGAAACTACAGAACAGTCTGTACTTTTTCTGGGCCACACGCTGAAAAAAAATCTAAATATATAAATAAATATATAACATTTTCAACTTCCTCTGATCAGCGTAAAATATAAATCACGTCCAGTCATGATAATTTTCTATACAGACATATGAATCCACTGGATCAACAAAACATACCTTGTGACTTGGCGACAATTTATCTTCTCATAGACTCAATTCACAGCACAAAGCAATATGACTTCAGTCTGCATGGAGGTCAGTGATGCATTCGGTAATAGGAAGATTCCTGGACTGATTCATCAACCATTTTCTCATATTAAGAGCAGTTAAAGAGTTTCCGGTCTCTTAGCCGTTGAGCTGAGCACAAGATGTCAATCATCTGTCACCCAGCGGATGAATCCAAATGGAACTAATGGTTATGACATGGTGAAAGCCTCTGAGTCCAGTCATTGTTAAAGTGGTTAATCTGAGCAGCCTTCTAGCCTTTATGGGTCCATCCCTTCCTAATATTATATAAGAAATAAACATGACGGTCCTAAAAGTCATTTCTGTGAATGTGAGGTATTTACAGAGCTCTGTGTGAAATGCAGGTAGACAAAAGCAGCATCCGTCATTATTACCAGAACATTTATAGCCACACACAAGCCTCTCTCAGGTCTGTCAACCTCAGCCTCATCCCTCTAGATCAGAATATTCAGAGCCATCAGTTCATTAAGAATCAGGTCATCCAACACACGGGATGAGTCTCAAACTCTCTCCCCTCTTTTTCACTCTCATCTCGTTGTGTGACAAGACTGTGGACAGGTGGATGTGCAGGTGTGTCCATTGATCCAAAATGACAGGTGGTCCCTGAGCCTGTTGCCCGGAAACAGAGGCTTGGCAGGCGTTACAGGAAGGGCCAGCTGCACCTCAGACACACAAGGGACAGGCCAAATCTGGCGCCCACGAGCCATGAGTCAGGCGAGGTCAACACCTGCAATGTATCGTGAAATTATTTGTTTATGAGAAAAGGGATTCCCACGGAGCTTCGCATTTATCATGTGTGCCTTTATTTGTCAACAGGTCAGCAGAAAGAGAGGAGAAGGACTGAGAAGAGGGTTTGGACACAGAATAAAGGTGGCCGACTGAGGTCAAACAAATGGATCAGTCATCAGTGTCCTTGATTTCACTTCTCAAAATCATACGAGAAACCTTTATGATCATACGAGAAACCTTTATGATCTCAAAAGCAAAACAAAGAGGAAAAAGTCCCATTAGTGGTATTTTTATTGCATTGCTTTTATTGCTTTGGCTGCCGTTCCAAGAATTTGACACCGCTATAAGGCAGTATTGCTTTTATTGCCATTCCCTGATTATTAAACAATATCATGCAAAAAAATAAAACACATTCTCTCCCTCAATACAGTAGCTTTAATGAACACAGCTCATATTTTTGGGGCTTATCATAATATTCCAGCCTTAATTTCAATAATTGGAGCAGGATGTGATATAGTTTCAAGGATGATATCATCCAAAGACTTAATACATGTTGGTTTAAAAAGTTACAACTCTGGTTGCATTGTGTCTTTGTTGTCCGGGGGCACATGAAAATCAAGGTCGGCTCCAATCCAGTCCGCAGTGCTAATGCACCTGAGGCTATTTGGTAGACTACCAAGAACTTTTGCTCTTTAGCAATTTTGTCACAACAATGAAAGTTCATCGACCTGTTTAATGAGCCGACACACATACATGAATTGCGTTCATACCACAACAACAGACTGTTATCTTACGTCCAGATATATATATATATATATTGGTCGTGTTGCATTATTGGAACACACATTTGAATGCATTAAGCGTGTTATTATACACCACAGTGGACATTTATTATTATTATTATTATATTATATTATTATTATTATATAAAGGCAGCAATGTAAAGCTAAGGTTGGTGATTTCACATGTTGACGAATGCGACGAATGAAGTATGCGTAAATAAAGAGTTCATAAACACCTTGTGTTAGGCAGTTCTGTCAATTTATTTTCCTGAACTGTCTGAACTAGGTGGCTCAAATTGTGCATGAAGTTATAGTTATAGTACTGCTCGTTAATCAGCTCCATTTTAAAAGTGTCATATTCACTGTAATGTATGCTGCAGTGATCACCTATAAATCATATGTTAGAATTTCTTTTTAACCCGTTTCCACATCGCACCAGTTCTGTCAATAAATTAAGTGGTTTGTTTTTCCTGCTCTCAATTTTCCAGCCCCAGTATGTTATTTTTACATTCTGACACAAAAATATTTTGGCATTATTTAGCAACAGGTGAGTAGCTGGGGGTAGTTCTTGCCTCTGGCGTTCATGCACCTGTTTTCAGCTCTTGTTTTAACCCTGTCAAGACCCCTGCTGGTGTAATCTGGTGTAACTAGTACTGTGGTAATCAGATGATTGAGAATAAGATGCTCGAGAGATGGATCCTCGCTGCTGTGTAAATTAGTGGCTCATTAATTCGATAGATTTGTTGATTGCCTTTGAAAAAAAAAAAACACTTTAATTTCATTGGAACCGACAAATATGATAATTTAATTCATCAAATTGAGTGGTCGTCACAACTTCAAATGCCAAAGTGCTGGTGGAAAAGTCACCTGGATTCATCCTTTGGTGACCATGAGTATCTTTTACGGTACGCAGTCGCCCATGAGATATTTCAGAGAAAACCAAATTAGCAACATTTTCAACCTTCAGCCCCTGATAGGAGTCAGGGGCTGATTTCAGTTGAGTTTGAAATAATCTGATCCATTGCTTCCTGACACTCATTTTCATTGTCCTTGTATTTCAATCTTTCCAAAAGAGAATTTTTTTGGGCCCCACTCCTGCCTGTCCTTCAGTAACCAAGTGCAGGCTTCATTTCTGTGGAGAGCTGCTGTAAGGAGGGATAGTACAATTTGAGTTAGAAACCTCGAATGAGAACAAAAATGCTGCAGAAATAGTTGTTCATCTCTTCCATCATACATGTTGCGTTCAGCTTTCAAGCTACTACCAGTTTTAATACGTGGCGATAACATATCAGGTGTATTTATGCAGAAAATCCGCTAAGGATGGAGGAATTGATGTAAGAATTTGCTGAGACACAGAATCAGTAATGGCATTGGTGTTAGTGTACATTTCAAACTGAAATTAAACCAAAGGGTTGTGTCGAAAATTGATTTCTCAAGAGCTGGCACAGATCTACAACTTTATCTTTGGATCAAACACCATTTTTTTCTAATCTTTTGTGCCACATAACACGCGTGTGTGTGTGTGCATGCGTGTCCGGTACTTATATGTCGGTTGACTCACTTTGCCCCATCTGGTCCGCTTTGTGAATGGCCAGACAGGTTCAGCAGCTGTGAGCACCTTTATGTGGCAAGAGGAGCACCATCTGCATCTGCTAATAGGAATGGGATGGGAGGTAATGTAGTGCTAAATAACGGTGCTGGGATACTTGGCACCACACTTCTCCATATCCTCCCCGCACATTAAAGTGCAATCACTTTCTCAAAGCAAGCAATAATGTTGCCCTTAAATTTTTGCACATTCCATTGTGTTTCCTATGCTGTCAATTGGGCAAGTCCTTCAGGTTTTCAGTTTCTCATTTGATGTGATTTCCATTACTCAATACCTGTAATTTTTGTCAAATTACACATATTCCTGGAAGAAATTGACATCTTGCCCATTATGTGCTCTCATTTGTTCCCAAGTGCAGTCTGGGATTGGCTCCAGAGCCTTGAGACTCTGAACAGGTACAGATTCACATGCAAATCTAATCTAATTTATCTTTTAAAAATTTGGATTTTCTGATCATTTCAGAATCATTCGCTTCGTGCAGGTAATACCTAACATACTATTGTTTCCTTTAAAGGGTATGTCACTGTGGGGAGGAGAAGCCTGAGAAACAGCATGCCGCTTAAGTAAGCTTCATAACCTGGTTATAGCAAGCTAAAGAAGAGCTTATCCTTCGCCGATACACAAACGGCAGGATTTAGGATCATATCGCAGCAACTTTAAAGGAACAATTTGAACGTTTTGTTATTGTTCCACAGCTTACGCTTTAGCTTTAGCAAAGATCTGTTAGTTCGGGAATGTCAGCGTGGTAAATGCCAAAATATTTCCGGCACTAACTTCAATGATGTCTGCCACATTCACCGCCGAAGTTTTGACTCCTACCATCAGAAAGTAGGTATACTTTCACTAGGAGGAGGCCAAATCAAACAGATGCTTGAGATTTTTTTTTACTTTTAAATACTGGATTTTGAAGTGAAAATTTCAAAAGGCGGCGGCTTGAAAGAGATAGAGAGTTAGAGATAAGGCCATACTACAGATGAGAAAACTATTATGATCCAAAGTTTGTTGGAGGTATAAAATGTATTCATCTAAATTGCATATTAGGACATCATTGGGTAGGTTTCAGTAAAAATTTGGTGTTAAACATATTTGAGGTTTCAGATTTTTTTATTCATTGTTCAATTCAACTGCCAATTTCTTGTACTTTATGTCTTGGCTTAATTTTGTTTTATATATTTATTTATATATTTTTTCTGTAAACTTCTTTCTACATAATCTTGTTATTCTTGTGTGCTTCTGTTCTCGCTCTAATATGTCTAATGCTGCTGTAAGGTGCAGATTTCCCCACTGAGGGACCAATAAAGGATTATTATCGTATATCTAAAAAAGTAAAATGTAAACCAGTCGTATTCAACTTTTATTATTTTAACTGCAACTGTAGCATGATAATACACATTACTTTACCCACTACTTAAACAAATCCATGTTGGTCAGGGATCAACATCAACATCAACAGCCAAGTTGCCCAAATGACTGCCATGCGAGGTCACATTTTCACTGCAACTTCATCTCCTATATTCTACATCAGAAACAGAAAGGGCAAATTAAAGTTCAATAACTTCCTCAGACAGGCAGATTTGCTCCAGCCCCAATGCATGTAAGCAACTTCAGAGCACATTTCATCCACCATTTCCTCAAACACTTTGAAGGGGAACAAGATGCTATTTTGGGCTAGAATCAAAGTAACGCATGTTTGCCAGTCAGCAGTACGGAGTACAAATGAGATTCGGCACTGTAATTAAAACTACTATGGGTTTTGCAACTATGGCATTTTGAGGGTTAAACAAGCTGCTGGCTTAGTTGTTGCAGTTAAGTATTGACAGACTTTGCGTGCTTCACATGTTACTGTAACTTCTGATGAACTGTATTTTGAATGGATTCAGGTTTGTTTGTATTGCTTGTTTGTTTTTATGGCATTCTTTATTTACTATGTTGTAAACCAAACTGTCCCTCTGGGAAAATATTGTTGCTTTCTACATCAATCCTTCTTATTTTACTCACCAAGGTAATATCTCCAGCAGTGGAAAGCAGCACCCAAGAGTTGACTTATATCAATTGCGTCTTTTCTTTTACTGAAGATAACATACTAACCAACTATCTGCAGCCCGTATCAGTCTTTACTTTCCCAATCTGCCCTGAAGACGTAGCACTGCTCAAAGGCTGTTTTTTAAGCTTTTATCTTGTAAACACAACAATCACCAGTAACCACTCCAGGAAAGACACCACATCTACTAGCAGAGAAACAAATGCTTGGTGGGCAAAGCAAATCTATTTGCCTCCACGACATAAAGTTGGTGGCTAAAGAGGGTGTATTGACAGCAGCCACTGTAAGATGCCCCGAGCTTTGAGACAGCGGTATCAGCAACTATACCCTGCAGTAAACAAAGGTCACCGTTGTACTGGAGAAAGGTCGCCACACTACAAGAGCAGCCTGTTGTGTGTTTTTATAGCCCGGCATAACACGTTAACATGTGAAATATTACCCCATTTAGGGCAAATATGTCTTAGTCCTGAATCATAAAGAATGTCCTGCAGATTTCCACAGTTTCCGGGGTGCAGTAGAAATAACTTCTAAATTGCTGCCAACACTGAACACCTCAATAGCTGTTTTCAAAGCCTTGTTGGTATCACAGTGTCCAGTTCCTTCTCCAAAATATGTGCCCCATTCACCCAACAAGTGGTACCTCTGCAGCAGCAGGAATTCAAAAAAAGGAATAACTGTGCGGTTGGTTTTCTAAACCAAGTGTGACTCCACAGTGATGGAGAAGTCACAGGTAAAGGCACAACAGTTTGGTTACCTGCTGTTTGAGAGAGAATATGAAACTGCTGAATATTTTTTTTTACTTTCATTGCTGTTTGTCACCACTGAAAGGTTGATTTAGTTTAATCTTTCCTTTCATCACCTTCAGTGAGGCATTCAGTAGTAGTTAAACCATCTGAAAAATATCAGTAAAGTATATTCATGAATTAAATGTTTTTAGAAATATTTGAATACAAATTAAGTGTTGTCTATTAAAATAGTTCTACTTAGAATACAGCAATTATTAAATTTACCAAAGAAGATAATGTCGTAAACTTCATTTAATTTTCTGCACTACTGTATACATTATTCTTGGCAGCAGGGTGGAACAATTCAGGGGTTCTTTGGATACTCTGGCTTCCTCCTACAGTCCACAGAAATGCATATTTAGGTTAACTGGTTGGCATCAGCGTGACCATGAATGGTTGCTTGTCTTTCTATATGTCAGCCCTGTGATGGACTGGCGACCTCCAGGGTGAACGTCGCCTTCCCCCAATGTCAGCTGGGATTGACTCCAGCAACCCTGATTGATGGGCAGTATAAGTAATGGATGTATGGATCTATATTATTCTTTATCATATTGCTTATGTCCTAGCATAATACAACATTTACACCAACCTGTCCTTACCTTTGAACCCCGAAAAATACTCAACTGCAGACATTTAGAATTTCACCTTTTACATTATTAAAATGTATGATATTTGATTTGACATCTAGAGCATTCAAACAGAAAAATTGCAGGTGAAATTATTGGAAAATGTTACATTCCCAGACTAGAAAGGGCAGCCATCTGGAATTTTAAGATGGCTAACATGTTTTATCAAAATAGATTTGCCCAAAAGGATTTATGCCCCTGTAGAACCCTGGATTACGCAGTTATCTGCTTTACCAATAATCGTCTTAGTCATTTAATTGAAAAAAGAAAAAACAAAAATTAAACAATGCATTGTAACGATAAAAATATACTTCTGTACAAGAAATACATAATAATGTAAAGTGTGTTGTATCCTTTGAACTGTAAACTGGTGTTTGTGGCAGCAGTTACACTATCTACACACTGTCAAACTGTGTGACGTGGGAACATCTATCTTTCCTGATCAATTATTATTATGTCACTGCATAGAAGCACACATTTTATAGCATTTGGTGCAGTAATGCAGTAGTTCAGTGGCTGAGAAAATGTAGTTTCAAAGAAAAGGGCTGATAGACAGCAGAAAACTTGACAACTCACTTTAACATAACCCCTGTTTCCATGTGCTGTGCTCTCAAGTGTCTCTTCATGTTTGTTGGATTTTTCCCATTTTTGTAGCCACAGGGCTTCGGTCAAGACAATGAACTGGATTTGACCGAGTCCTGCTGTTCTTGTCATGTTCTTTTCATTAGTGTATGAGAAACAACATTGTGAGAAGTGTGAAAGTATTTTCAGTTCATTATGAAACTGTGGCGGGATAAATTGGACAGTGGCCGAGGACATCATTAGAGTTGGCGGTCCTTTCGGTGATGCCCAGGACACACTGCTACAAAAGTGAATGTGTCCCACACTATTTCTAGATGCTGTCACACACACATTTACAACTGTCTCGCCTGAGACATCAGACAGTACCTGCCAACCGAGCTTGTCGTTTGGCTTGTTTGTGTGATATTTCTACTGAATCATAGAATTGTCCAGATGCAAGTGATTTGAAATAACTTAATTCCTCCACTGTGGAAATTATATGTTTCTTATTTAATGCCACATTGGAATTCTGCAGGCATAACAAAATGGCCGCCCGCGAATTCAATAACTGTGTTTTAAAACTTCTATGCAAACATTTTTGTGAAATTTGATGCTTTCAGTTACATTTGGAGCGGGCACATTATAAAATGCAAAAATTCTGATCTATATCTAAACTCTGAAGTGTAAAGACGCATTTTAAAATCGTTTTATGTCACACAGGTATCACAATGTCTAGAAACCTAGCAGTGTCACAGGAAACACAGATACTTCCCAGCAGGATATTGGTCTGTTTGTGACCTCTCTCAGTTTCTCTCACAGCCCCTCCACACAGGCATTCATCTCCATTAAAGACAGTGAGGGGTCTGCCAAACCCCTCACACCTCTGTCACTCCCCATTCTTTGGATGACATTGAGCTCAGCAGTAGTCAAACTGCTACAGGGGAGGTGACGGCGACTCAATGGGAGACCTCATTGTGTTATGACTTCAACTACTGAAATGACTACAACTGCGGATACGACTACTGCTGCTATGGCTGCAAAGAGCTGCTCCTTTTTTCGCAGTGCTTTATTTGAATTAGCATTCAAACTGGGTTCAAATGACTCAGCATTAGAGGCAGGTGCTTATTAAGTCAGGCTCCAATCTGCATCGGTGGGGTGAACAGGGCAAACAGATTAATTTCACCCTTTTCTGGCACCTGTCCAACACAGTTCTGTTAAAAATAGATAAGCCATGGCTAAAATATGCTCAGCGATGATATAGTTAGCTGCTGCCCCGGAATAAGTTTGAGAGACACAGAACCACCGGTTGAAGTAGCTCAACCAGAAGCATTTTTAGTGTAGCACCAACTTAGTTAGCCCAGCAGCCTACAGCTTGTGTTTCTGTGTTGTGTATGCACCGTACTGTAAGTATGTGTGATAACATCACTTCTCGATGTTCTTATCTGAACGGAGATGCAAACTCAACTGGCAGGGTGTGAAAATGTAAAAGGGCTGAATTGGTTTTAATTGTTACTTCACCAACATTTTGTTCTGGAAAATGCTAGATTTGTCTTACAATCACAAATTCTACTGCTATTCCTCCAACCGATATTCCAAATGGAACAGCTAATAACACATTTGAACCACAATTAATGTGTCTAAGAGGGGTTTTTCAAACACAGCTATATCTGCTTTTAAAGGTGATTGATTCCTTTTAAACTACCAACCAAGTTTACCTGAGAGGACACACACAAGTGCATTAATGGAGGACACATACCGACACAGAGGAGAAACAGTGAGCTGTTAGCTGCTCTACAGGTAGAAATGGCGTGGGTAGTTTCACCTAATAAAGGTCAGAGCCTCCATGTGAGACAGTTCATTTGAAGATTGTATGTATTTAAAACTTATAGCTGGGGCCACAGCTTCTTCCCAAAAGAAAGTGTAGCTGTTTCTGACACACCAACACCATGCTGGATTTGTGACGGATGTGTTTTCAGTGTTGGTGCTCTGAAAAGAAGGAAAAGTGTTGGAAATAGTACTTCTCACCCGTTTACCATGTTGTTTACACTGATTATCTATTAAAGTTGGAGCTGTTAAATATCTATTATCCATTTAATCCAGTTAAAAAATCTGTTAATTTGTGCTTCAGACGGGCCAAGTTGTTCGAGAGCTTACTGGCTCTCTCTAGCCCAGAGAGTGATAGCGCCCTGTTAGCCCACCACCCTTTTGCCACTTTACCCTTCCCTCTACCATTCTCTATCAGACCCAAAGTCATCTGTGGGTAGGGAGGCCACAAATTTATTGGCACTTATAACCCAGCAAACCTGCAGCAATCAACAAGGGGATGGACAGTCTGACCTGCCATGGCAAAGAGGGTAGTGGACCATAGCGGCTTCATTAACACTGGTACATTAACTGTAAATCCAGGCAAAGATCCCTTACAGCCCCCCCCACCCCCACCCCAAGGTCCCCATCCGGAGCATCAGGTGAGGAGCCTCCAGCTACAGCATGTGAGGGTCAATCTGCAATAAAAGGCATCCGTTTTCATGGCATGCTACAGAGAGATTGGAGACCTCCCACTCCTCTCCGAACCATTAACTTCACCCTTTCATGACAGGCACAGGGACCAGTCTCTGAGCTCCCATAATCCCTAGCATTACCTTCACCTGACCTTCATATGCCCAGGGAAAGAGCAAGGCTATATGAAAAGACAGGGAGGCTGAAAAAAAAAAAAAAAAACTGCAGCTGTTCAAAGATTTTGTTAGTGAGAAAGTGTTTGTGTGTGTGTGACAGAGAAACAAGAGAGAGAGAGAGAGAGGGTGTTTATGTCTGTGATTTCCATTTTTTCAAATATCTCCTAAAAGTCCCTTTCTAGTGGTCACAACTTAATGCTGGCAAAATTCCTCCCAGTCTGTCTCTGTATTTTGAGCGCTCTACAATATTTGTAGTATTGGATGCTGCAGCGACTGGCAGCACTTCCCTCCATAGCTATTCCCCCTGGAATGGAGTGAAACGGCTGGGGGTAACTTCCCCATTCATTAATTATCCTTACATGGTCATTTTAAGATGGGTAAAAACATCACACGTGGAAACGTGACACAAGTACATAAATCCCATTCGCCCTCATCCATTGTCAGCTGAGCAGTAACATCAGTTGTCAAAACCTCAACAGGGTGCCTTTAACCATACTGTAGCAATAACAAGCATATATTGAAGGACATTTGGTTAAAGCAGTGACAGTAGATGCATCATCACGATCTTGTCTGACGCCGGATTTGATTCAGTATTAGGTATGACGAACAAGTAAATATTGTGATCAGCAGAGTAGACAGTCACAAACTGCTGCTTCACAGAATGAACAAGTGTGCCAAAATAAACACTGACAAGGAACACACCAAAAATCATTAAATCAAAACAGTACAATATGATATGCATCAGGAACTGAGTAACGATATTTCACGTTGCCCTTTGTGCGGTCTTGCCGCTGAGACTCAGCACGCCACAGTGCACTTTGTTATCCCTCCAGGGTTAAAAAAAGAACATCCTTGAAAAATGCATAGAAATAGTGACGGCTTAAAGGGGAAATATGAATGCCCTGCATGGTAGCTACACAAAGTCCCCCAGCGCAACACAGCACTTTGACTTCCAGTTGCACTGCCCACCTTGTGTTTACACAAACAAATGGATATGCATTAGTGAAAAGGTGTGCATGTTTGTGTGTGGAAGGCAATGTGGAGTCCTTGTTTGACTCTACCATCAAGTGGCCTGTACCTAGCACACAACAGCCAAAATATTGTATTTCCCCATTTATGCATTATGTTTTTTACATCCGACTGATGTTGTGTAAATGGAAATCCAACAACCGAGTGGCTCTTACTTTTGATTCATGAGATTGCTTTTCTTGCCCCTATTAAAGAACCGTGACCCTTTAAAGAACTGCAGGCCTCTCAGGGCAGTTGCTCTCCATATTGCATGTTCTCAGGGTAACGGTTCACCTGCTCAAGTACAGATTTAGGATCAGCTTGCTCCAACATCGTTTTACAATCCAAGACTCTTAAAGCACTCAGTTTATTAAATTTTCTATTGGATGCTCCTTGACACTAAGGTTGGATATGAGCTGCAGAGTGGCTGCTTTATGATGACCTTGTCCTGTGTCATATTACACTGTATTGATGGGACAATAAAACACATCCAATCCTGTATTCTGTTTTTCTTACTTTCACTATTTAAGTGTTATCCTTTAAATACACAATCACATATCATTGGTGAGGTGTACACAGAGTGGAATATCTGATTTGCCAACAGGACACTGGATTGACATCCACAACCGAACCCATTATAAAATCTCTGCACCTTCTATTGATTTCTCCAAATAGAAACACAGCAAAATAATACAAAGCTTGTGTCTCACTTAGACCTGTTTGGAATATTTAAATGACCTCCCACTGCACATATTCCAATAAAATGAGGACCTCATAGTGAAGAAATGGCAGAATCCTTTTACATTTCCAATACAGTTCCAGCTGTCAGTGTGTGAAACTGTTTGTGAAAGTCCCCTGTGGCTCAAAGACAGCTAAGACTTCAAATACAAGAAAATGATTTAATTCCTACCTTTGTGGATTTCTTTTTATATACAGTTGTAAAAAATATGGTTCTTTATTTAATTCCTTTATTTCAGCATCACAAAAGTCACTCACCTCTTACAGTTGACTGTGATTTGCTTTGCTCATTGAATAATGCTACAGGACTTGCTATAGACATGCGCTCTGAGGGCCATGAAGTAGCTCTGTTATGATTTGGAAATATGTATAAATATGATTTCTTATTTATTATATGACTTCAAGTCAGCAGGTTTCATCATACTTAGCCTTAATAGTAGGATTCAGATTATCAGTCAACTCCCAACAGCTCAGAATTGATCTAGATGTACCATTTGTTTAAAAGTGTGAAGTCATTGTCCACGGAGACCTAACAATCGCATTAAATGCATGGCCTATACCCCAGTTACAGATGATTAAGAGGAGAGCTCACAATGTCCAAAAAATATTTAACACTGTAATGGTCCATCTTTCAGCTTTGCTTGCAATGTCAACAAAGTGTGTGTTATGTTGCTCATAACTTAGCAGAAATAGTTTCAAATAATGATGGTTTGAGGTTGAAGACATATTAAGTTAGACGGTACGATTCGCAAACTTTCATGTGAATATTTTTTCAGAGATAAAAATGCTCTTACTGAGCAGGGCTGTATTGCATCATTTGAGTAGTGCAGAGTCTTTCAGCGAGCCACTGACAGAAGCCATGACAAAATAATGAGCAGAACCACGGCACCCTCTGCAGGAGAGGAGAGGAGGCAGCTGTGCTGCTTTTCACCTCATGTCTTCAGAAATACAGTCCGCAACCAAACAGACATGAAAAATTTACCTCTCTTCAGGTTTTAATGTTTTTATATCATGAACAAACTAATTGTGGAATGGCATGGGCATTCACTGACTCCTTGGGGCCAGGAGGAGCCGATGCTAAACTCCCTGATTCTGACACGGTAACACTCAACAACCATGGGCTTCTCTAGGCAACTGACTGAAACTCTAAAAATACGGCTAACTGCTGGCTTCAGGGAAGGCCATAAAAAGGTTCCAAAGTGCTCCCAGCTTAAAATTCTCACAGTCAATTTTCACATCAGTAAATATGTCAGCTGAGGGAATGGCAGAGATCTGGAGGATCAAAAAAACAAAACTTTTCATCTGATGGCAGGAAAGGCAAAGCAAACTGCCCTCTGAGGACCCAGAGGAAGCAGAAGCTGACACAGGAGTCCTGATGCACCATTAATACACAAATGGACCACTTTGGACTTTATCACAAAAATGTGAAGCATCCAAAGCCACAAATGAGAGTCTGTTTGGTAGTCGTATAACGTCAAAACTGAGCTGTCTGGCAAACAAGTATGGAAATGCACTGCTTTGGGGTTGCGTGGGAGCCACTTGCACAGGAAACATTGCAAGTATAAATAGAGAATGGATTCCACTGAATACCAGCAAATTCTGGATGCAAATGTCCCTCAGCTATTCAAGATAGTGGATCTGAAGTGTTGCCAGTTTTTACACGAAAGGAAAAAAAAAACAAAACCCATCACCTGTCATATAAACTATCTATCTATGGGTAGAGCTGTATATTCCCAGTGCACATTTAATAACTGCATTCATCAAACAGAAGTGCAATAATACTCAACAAAAAGTGTAATTTCACATAAAAACACAAACGGCACCAGAAAATCTCCTGCATAAGCACATATCAAATCCTGCAGTGCCATTGCTGTATTCTTTACAAATTTGAGATGGCTGTGTCGTTTCACTGTCTGCCACGGTAAACAGAAGCTTCGCTGTGATAATACACTCTGTCACGGAGCAGGTGTCACAAACCCAGTAATGCGCAGCAATTATTGTTTTCTTTTCATTACTGTTACACTAACTTGTTCTTGCAACTTGTATGGTAGTAAAGTAAATTATCATGAAAGCTTCAGAAATATGACACAGATTGCAGAGCAGCACAGACATTTATGGATCACATGTACAAAACACAATCAATATCACTGCGTGTGCCTGCTAATGTGCGATAGTGTTGAGCTCTGGCTGTTCACAACATACAGTAAACATCTTGTATGCCGATGAATATAGACTTGGTAAAAAAAAATAATTGTTGACAGGCACACAAATCATTTTAATTACACACATTCCAGCAGCACACAGTACGCATTGGCACAAACGGTAACATACAGTGACGTCTTTTTCACATCAATTTTAAAAAGCCTGTCAAATTGCAAATCTGAGCACTTGATCAACAAAAGGAATTTCACTCCAGATACACAGACACCCTCGTCTATCTGTCTGTGCCGTGTCATTCACACGCTCTGTGTCTCTCCAAGTGTCTCTCTCATCATGCTGTCACTCTCTCATTGCCGCAGCAAAAAAAAAGGAAAGGCAAATATGCCTATGAACTGCAGGAGGCACTTAGGATTCACTTCCAACTCAGATCAGATCAAAAACACAGAGGTGGCATCGCAGATATACCCTGTAAGGCTCATGCAATCAATGAAATTTCTTTATCACTCCTTCTCACAGACACGCTCTCATCCATCATTTTGCAACCACTTTGGCTTTGCATTATCTTCTTCCCTGAAAAAGTAGCATATTGTTTGAACTTGGCACAATGAAATGGAGATTGAATGCCCAGTAGGAGGTTTTTAAAATATGCCAAGAACACAAAGGAATATGACTTCACAGGCTTTTTGTGCTTTTACTTACAGTACGTGTGTGCGGAGTATGGGTATGGCTGTTCCAAACATCATGTGTCTTGCACAAAGAGAAGTAGTGGGAACGTCGAAGTAGGGAGGTGATGGTAATGATTTTTCCTCCAAGCGGGGTGCTGCCCCATACCGAGCTGACTAATAGAGGAGAAAAGAAGAGAAAAACACTTCTTTCCCCTTGTCGTTTTAATTTTTTTTTTTTTTTTTGTAGTCCAACTTTCAATTGGTTTTAAAATATCTTTGATGCAGACTTTTATATTATTTTATTTCATTATTCAGTGACTTCATGCTGTGCATCATTCAGTGTCATGACTCCTTTCAGATGGTTTGAATGGCTAGACACAAACAAACAATTCTAACTCCACTTAAGGAGAGAGGCCTTTCAAACCCAGTTTTGAGGTGAGCAAAAATATATTCTCTTCTCGAAGACAAGATGAAGAGACATTTTTTTTTTCTATAACCAGTTTTTCATAATATCCAAATTCAAAAACTGGAAAATTGTAGTTTGACTGTATACCCAAATAGCAGTGATAAACAAAAAGCTCAAGGACAGGATTTCTACTCTTGAAATATTTGTCTGAAACCAATAATAAAATAGGGCAATGGTTGGTGCATATAAAATGGTCATCTCACATCCACTTCAGAAATTTAATCTAACCATGACCCAGAGGTTCAAAATCTTTTTTCTTTTTTTTCTTTTTTTTGCGTTCAATGGAAAACATATGAAGTAAAAAAAAATATTAAACTAAAAAGTTCAGTCAAAAACACGGTACGCCCTATGAATGAGAGTCCTGTCCCATTTTAACGCTGTACTCCATGATGAAACAAAATGCTGAAAAACAATAAGTTAAAAGAATGATCGTCGTCTACGTCACATTCAAAACATCCATGGAGATACTGCAATATGTTTTCAAAATATGAGAGCATTGATTTACAGATTGATTACAATGAAATGTAAAATGTGTTGTAGCCTCCCAGTTATAATCTTATAGTCTGGAAATAGTATACCAGTCATGTAATTAGATACTCAGAGGCTGGGTGCCCCGCTTATTTGCCTTTAAATCAACTTATCCATTTTAACGCAATTTAAAGATCAATCAGCAACAAACTCTGACCTAAGCAACAAGTCTCATGGGAGCACTGAGTCCCCTGAACCCATGTATGCGCATTAACTCTTAGTTGAATTCAACATTTGTGAGACTTGACCCTCATTGAGGGTTGTTCTTGAGATGGTGTAGGGAGTTGTCACAACAAGCAGCTATGGCATGAGCACTTCAGCAGAAAGGTGCAGATGAAGTGTGAGAGGTTTTGCCACCTATGAATCAGCCAGGGATTGTTTCTTAGGTTGCTCTAGAGACCACCTTAAACTGATGGGAATGTCTCTATGGTGACGTGTCCTTCACTAATGACAATCCATCCATTTTCTGCCAGGAACTGAATAAGCAAGGTAGTCCTAGATCATCCCTCTCCCAAGTAACATGAGCTATGTCTTTCTAGTGTGCTTTCTCTCTCCTGGAAAACATCCCATGGAAGGTTCCTGGAAGTACGTCACGTGGTTCTCTTCATTGCAAAGCCAAAGTTACTCGATTCCTCTCTCTTTTTCTTTTAAGTTACTCTATTCTGATCTCCCCCTCTAGGGTTTCCTCGCCCTATCTGTGAGCAGAACCTCTGCGAGTTCTGCTGAATTCCTCGACCTCATTCTTTCTGTCTCTGCCAAAATCTCAGGACCTGACATGACAAGTGAAGAGATTTGCCTCCTGGCTCTGCCCCTCCTCCCTTACAATAGCTAACAGTAGTGTAACGTGCATGCATTACTGCTGACACTCCACCTTAGGTGAGGATCTGACTCCCAAACCTGAGGGAGCAAGCCACCTTTTTGATAAGTACCATGGCCTCAGGGCTGGAGGTGCTGATTTAAGTCTCACTCACTTCACACTGAACTACAAAGCATCTCCATGAGTGCTAAAGGTCCCGGTCTGATGAAAGCAACAAAATGGCATTATCTGCATATAGTTGAGAATCTCTGTGCTGTTCTTAAGACTGCAAAAGGAGCCCTTACATGATCTATCCTTTTGTCATGAAGGAAATGACCCAGGTACCAATCACCTGCCCATTTTTATTACCGCGGCTGCCTCCTCGCTGTAGTCTCGACATCTGTCACTATGCCTCTACACCTGATGCAGAATAACGCTGCTTCTCTGCTGCTCAACCTCACACGAGTTTCCTCTGCATTCTCTCTTCCCACTTCACTGGCTCTTTCCTGCAGCTCACATCCAGTCCAAGACTTCAAACTGGCCTTAAGAGCAATGAAGCGAACTATGCTCCTACCTCCAAGTCATGGTTCGACCCCAAAACACCTCCTGTGCTCCCTGCCTCTGGAAAACTGCTCGCTCTAAGGGTCTGATCTACTAAGGGGCGCTAAATTGCGTGCTTGTGGTAAGATTTTGTGTGCTTGGTTTGCATGCATTTTGTGGGTGATCTACTAAGAGAAATTGCCAAAGTGACCAGAGCTGCAAACAGCAGTATTTAAATGAGTTTGCACACTGCCACCCTAACCCTAACCCATCATGGCGAGTGTGGAGAAAGAGCGAAAGGATATTGTATTCAGTTGAATTAGAAGTACTTGTAGAGGAGGCAAATAAACACCTGAACCGGCTTTTCAGCAGCCCAAACGTGTGCTCCACTATGTTCCGCCACATTGTATCTATTCTCTCCCGGAGTGGTAGGGTTGAGTATGGGAGTGGTTATGTTCACATTTTGTTCAATGGGAAGTTATTTATATAGCATAGAGCATAAAGAAACTACTCACCCAACAGCCAGCCATCACAATACTCGCCATCTCCTAACTTTGAATATATACTGCTATTTCTCATGATGAATGAGTCATGCACCAACCCACAACATTTTGCCACAACATTAGTTATGACTCCTCTGGAGTTACAAACAACCTGCATGTTTAATGAGTGGCTGTGCACACAATCTCCTGTACACAAGCTCAGTGTTTGGGAAACAATTAGTACGAGTACAATCAACCACTCCAATTACTCTTGGAAAGTCAACAACCGCATGAAACCCATGTTTGGTTTCATTCTGCTTCCCGTGTGGATAAAAATTAACCCCAATCCTTATGTACCTGCCCATCCTGCATATCATAGCATTTAATACATCTGAAAGCATACCTGGCAAACTGCTTTGTGAGACCCCAGCAGAAAAAGCAATCGTTCACTGGATTGAACCAGATGCTGCCAGAAGTTTGATCATGGCAGGTATTACGTGACTCCTCCTTGTTGTTGGCATGGCTGGTTAGGCGATATGTCTGAGTAACTTTTTCTTCTGTTCCTGTTTCTCCTCCTGGCGACAATGTCAGCAACCATTATGCATAAAGCTGGGATGATTTGTACCTGCCCTTCCAACGTATCCGATTTAGACACAATCACAATCCCCGCAATTACTTTTAGGTGTGATAAATCGTAATGCGTGTGCTAATATTTCTTATTTGCATTTTCTCCTCCCATTACTTTGCTCACCTGGGCAGAAACGCCCCATATTCCATATTCATTAAGGCCAAGGTGATAAATGGACAGCGCGTGTCGTTTTGTCCTCAGTGCGCACCGTTAGTAGATCACCTTGCACATTTTTTTGTGGGTGACATCAAGTTTGCACATATTTTTATACAAGCAAACCCTTCGTAGATCGGGCCCTAATAATCCTGTTGTTGCTCATCTCTTCTCCTTATCAGCCCTAGTGCAATGGAGTAAGTGTCCCAGTGAAGGCTTCTGATCCTCCATTCACTGCATCTTGATGCCTCATTCCAGCACTTACTGATGCCTCTTTTCCATTTAAATTAAAAAACAAATCCAAAATAAAGCTCTCGTGAAGTGTTGTGGAACACACACACTTGAGATGTATTCACGCTCTTCTATGATGCCTATCTCTTCCAAAGAAACTGTAGAAGAAGCTTTTTCTGGCATGCTTTGGACTAAAGCATTCCCTAATGCAGTTTAAGTATGCTAAATCTCAGTCTTCCTCCTTGAAGCAGGAACAGAACATTCTGGTGAAACAAAATTCCTGTATTTATAACATATATTTTTGGGGGCACTGTGGCTAAAACACAGCCTTGTACTCACAGTGAGAAGTCAAATGTATGTGCAGACCAGCTGAATGCTAATCTCTATTGTTTGTGTTTTTGCACAGTGTACCAGTGGGGTTACACCGGATTGAAAAGGCAGCAGTAACCTTGAGGGAGGCAGAAATGGCAGTGGCAAAAAAACTCAAAGAACAGAAAACAATGGCTCCAGTGTCAGAAGTCAGTGAGGCAGATGAGGGAATAAAGGATTTAGAAGGTGTCTGTTCCATGACAAAGGTGCAGATATCTAACAAACTCAGCAAGCCAAGTTTTAAAAAGGCTCACTTTGACAGATAGTTTGACAGATGTGAACAAGAACTGCATCCTACTTCGATGTTACCTCGAAGTCGTATACATACAATGTTAGTAGGGTCGCCATTGTTTTTTTGTTTTTTTCATCTTTTGAACTAATTTCAAGCAAAAGATTCTAAAAATAAATAAAAAAAAATAAAAAAAATAAAATTACAATAAGTGACCGTAAGCTTTTGAGGAAGACACATACGTCACAGAGGGAAACGCCGAAGTGTGGATTTCAGGAAAATGTCTTGAGCTTTTGGGTACTGGCACTGTACTATCCTCATGTCACACCGTAGCTCACTGCAACTCATGAATAGGACTGAGTTGCTGTTGATGTCATTGTTAGCACTTGTGCTTTTCCTGCAGCGAGAAAGTCAAAAGGTCTGCTCCTGAATATCATAGATGGACTGCTCCTGCTGCTTCACTGATAATACGTTCAAAACAGTTCTGTGGATCTGTTTTTTTAATCACAGGAATCTGGATTGGAAAAGTACCCAACTGACTGCTCAACTAACGAAAGAGGGCAAATGCCCTGGGACCCTAGAGACTAACTTTAAAACATAGTTGGAAAAAGAAATATATTTTTGATTCTATTTTATGATGTATTCAAGTCACCCTAAAATAGCTTAGGAATTATTAGCTAGCGCATCAAGACCTGCCTACTCCATGATAAGAAACCCTAAATGTTGTCAATAGAAAGAATAGTTATAAATAGTTATTGTGACTGAGTTTTAATCTTTGACAGCAGCGGTTTATTGCAAACTATCTCCCCTTTCCTCCTCAAGCTTCTTCCATACTGCTGAGACATTAGGGTTTAAGTAAATTGGCCATAGGCCTAAGTGGCAGCGTGGCTGTTCGTCCCTGTGTGTCTCTTTATGGCAGCCTGATGATAGACTGACAACCTATCAAAGGTGTACCCCACCCAACGTCAGCTGCGGTTTGCTCTAGCCCCTTGACACTGTCAACTGTGAGTCCAATCCACGCAGGTTATAATAGCCAACGCTGACTGGCTGAGCACACATTATCAGAGAATTTAGTTTGATTTATTTTTATAACTGCTTATTATTTATAGACGTTATTATGTCTTGTGTTCCCTTATAGGAATATATATCATCTAAGTGAAACATTTGACTGATATTTAGCAAAAAACGAGAATGTGTCAAAAGATGAATGAACACCATACAGCAGCAATGAGATTCATTACTCAACATCCCATTCCCGCACCCATATAGTCTCTGACACGTGTGGCTCATTCAAAGTCCTGTTGCTTCATAACATGTATTGCATCACTGCTCGTGATCACATCACCACTGTTTCACTGGAGCAGCTGATGCCCTACATGTGACCCATTGTTCCATCATGCAAATGCACAATACAGTCTGTTCTCACAAGATGAAGATGGATTATAACAAGGCAATAAACACGATAGCATGGAGTGTTGATTATTGAGCCATCTTTCACCACACAGCTGTGACAGCCAATGACAATGAACTCCATCTAATGAATCTGTTTTACAACCAGGTCAGTTTCACAATACGTCTTTCAAAAGGGAACGGAGGAGGGTTTTGTTTTTTTTTTTTTGGTGGGGTGTGGTTTTGTTTTTTTTCCTTTCATTGAGAGCAGCACTTGTCACAGTCACTACCATAACACCTGGACGTAAATCATCAATGTTCTTGGCTCCATGTGGCAAAACTGGTTCATTACTACCAGAAGTAAAATATCTCTCTTCACTTAAAAGGTGAAAGATGCATTTTACAATATGTTGGACAGAGGCAGAAATCACACTATAAGGTTTACAACAAAACAATCTACCCGATGAATGATAATCCAGTATTCCCAGTTCTCCCCTTTTGCTCTGTTTTTGGTCTCTACCAATCTGTGAGGGTAAAACATGGCTCTTTAGCTTCTACAAGCTGCAGTGTGTTTACCAAATGGTCTCCAATGGCTCTAACTGTGCGTGTCTGTTGTTTGGTGCTGGATCTTTACAACTCGACCTTTGAAAACAGTATCAGTTTAAAATGGCACTTTGACATTTTTAATTGTATGTTCTGTTTGTATATTTTTGTCTTTTTGAGTTGTTTGTCTTTTACTTATTTGCAATTGCAAAATAATGCTTTTGAACTTTGTCCATGGAAGATAAACTATTGCGGTTCCTTTTACTTGTTATCAGTTAATGGCTATGAATGAACTGATGAAGTGAAGAACACTGTTTTAGTGAGACGACTATCGATTTTTACAGCTAAAAGGTATTCACATTCTGCTGGGAAAGAAAAGTTTCCAACCAGCGTGTTTGTCAGCTCAGACAAAGTGCTATGCAGTGACCCACAGAGTTAGTATTTCCACCTTTGTGTTATCTCCAGGTACAGTCCACACAGCACTCTTGTTAACCACCCACCGAAACCATAAATAGGCATCTCGTCAGACACGGCGGCACATCAACTGGCTCTTTTGTTCTTTCTCAGCTAACCATGAAGACCCAGGCATCAAAGTTGGTTTCTCTGAAAAGTTCACATTTGCATTTTGCACTGAGGGTGCCACCTCCTTCGTTCTTCAGTCCACGCTGCTCTTCCGAGGGTGCAATGGAGGCACAGTTAACTGTGTGCAAAACAACCTGAGCTGTTTAGTGAGCAAAATGTTACACAAACTAAAACTTTCACAACTTAAAAATCTTCACTCTATGCGAGCATGTTATGCCTTTTGCGTAGAAAAATAAATAATTGAGGTATCAAAACAGTTTTAAGACAGTAACTTTGTGCTTTTATCTACACTGTCTTTCTAATGCCACTGAACACTGAAAATTGTTCCCTCGTTTATCTGATACAGTCTAAGGCTGCACCCAAACTACTACATCTTAACAATCTCCATCCAGACAGCAATTTTAGTTCTGTATCAGACACAATCTCTGTCTATATTAAGACAACTGACAATGCATATATGATTAAAGTTATTAAGTGCCAGAATATACCATAAACAAGGAATGGCATTATAATTAAAATGCAGAATATAACTCGAAACCATTTCTCGCAAGGACAAGAAGGTCAGCCGAGCTTGTATATTGTAATCCAGGGAGTAAAGGTCAGTCCCAGACTGACCTTTTGAGCCATCTGGACTACAATGCAACCAGATATGCTTCTTTCATTTGAAAAATTCAAGGTAAAATGGAATCAGCAGTGTTCCTCAAAGTCTTAAAAACTTCTACTTGGAGTATGGATGCCAAACAGGAAAAGCTGGCATTCATAAAATGTGAATATTCAAATCTGGCACTGGCCTACAAAGCCTAGAATTAATATTTCTCAATTGTTGTATATGCATATACTTGTGAATATGGAACATCACCGTGCAGTTACATATCATAATGATATACTATCGCAAAAACATTACATACTTCAGCTCCACTGCTCCCTGAGAAAGCCTGGAGATTAGAAAAATAGGATGCAAACAATTTGCCAAAAAAGATAATAATGTGCTGCGCACAGGTTAAGCTGCTGAGCCAAGAACCTGCCATTTCTTTTTGTTCCCTCAAAGCACACCAAGCATTTTATTCCCTGCACTCCAGACGATGACACACTGAGTGAAATATTGCAGGACTCCAATAAGACAGGTGGCTCATTATCCACATCATCAACAAAGAGGGAGAGAGAAAAACCAGCACCAGGTTTTTTGACATGAAACAACACCTCATCCTCCTCAGAGGTTTCATACTGTATGTAATTAGCAGCAAGGGCAGCATAAAAAAATCTTAATGATGCATCCCTCTTTTTTCTCGCTCTCATTTTCATCACCTCCTGAAGCATCCTCCTGTTGTAGCTGTGCCTTTTTTGTGACTTTCGGAGATTAAAAAAATCATCCTTGGAGCTTTGGAGGCTGGAGGGTTTTTTTTCCTTCTTCCCCTTCTTTAAATGTCACTGTATTTCAGAATTTTGAATAAGATGGAGAAAATAAATGAATGAATTGCTTGAGAGAGATTTGCACCTTTTGGGAATATTTGTGATTCATTATGATTAATGAGCATTGACTCCTGCTTAAATCGGAAGGTGCATTATTAAGAGAAGTAGGGTTTGGTGAAGGAAACTTGGGGTTTCATCTCTTTGCTTTGAGTTAAACTAGCTTCCGCCTGGCGCTTGATGAGCACTGAAGTTAACGTTGTCAGCAGAGACTGTTTGATAATGAGGAGACCAAAGGACACAGCCTCATGCTATGAAAAAAGAAATCTATATTCATGAGTGATCTTAGCTAAGGCCCATCAAGCGGAACCAGTCTGAGCAAAACAATCAAAATCTCACAGCAGCTTGTGCCCAGAAAAATGAAATGGATGTTGTTGATAACAACATTTATGTAACTTTGCATCATAAAATTAATCAAGGAATTTCGTAATTTGATAGACACTGAAGTGTATTTCTCTCTGAACGTAGTGGAGTTTAAATGCTTATATATCAAAGGGTTCAAACATGGACAGAACCTACAAAATGTATCTCTACAACTAAACTGTTGGTTATGAAAGAAAACAAAATGTGCCACTCCATGAAATAGTATTTTATTATTCTTTTTTTGCTTTCTTTTGTTTGTCATAGTTTCTTATTCGTTGCTGTGGTATCGGGTCCTGGTCTAATTAATCTGTCCATAAAATATGAGACAGCCTAGTAACTGAGAAACTTGATAAGGCCTTGGTTGAAACAGCTACACAGCTCTGGGAATGTGTTAAAATCTCACTTCACTGCTACTGCTGCTGTGGCTAAACACATAGCAAAAGCCATTATCAGAATATTCATCAACTATCTCCGTGGCAGCAACTCAAAGATTTTTTTTTTTTTTTGTGCATTTAATTAAACCCAACTCAGTGTAAATGCACCCGAAGCATAAACAAAAGCAGGTTGATCGTTGACACAGTTGGCTTGAAATTAACGCATCATTATGTATGTCAGTGACAGATTTTGTTGTGGTGATCATTTTTAAAAGGTAGAGAATTTTAAACTTGCACAGAACATAAAATCAATGGTACGGTGGTCCTGGGAGCTCAATGCAGTGCAATTAAAAAAAAAAAAAAAAAATTAAAATACAAGGTAATTCTTTATTCATCATTCTTCATTAATTTGACAACTGCTGAAAGTGTGCTTACTACACAAACACAGCTTGTGTTTAGTCTCCCAAGTAACCGGAATTCTCAGCAGATGATGTACCTGTAAAGGAACGCGTGACTCTTCTGCTTCTATGACAAGCAGATGGTCTTGCGCCCGCAGAGCTCAGATTTCGTCACTATGGAGTCTGTCTCTGCATAAAGGGACAGAAGACACTGAGACTGCCTGAAAACAAAAGGAGAAACAATTTCTCCAAGATGCTTGGAACAACCTGACTGCCAAGTAGGCTGAAAAGCTGGAGTTATACTGGTGCTGCTCTAGAGGCAAAGTGTGCTCACAGCACATGTTGATTTGATTCAGGTTTTTGGTCTGAAACTAGCCGATCACTAAAAAGCATTACATGCTATTATTTTTCAAATCGTCCTCTCTGAAATTTTAGACACGCCTAAAGCTTTGCAGCAGTACGGCGCTTCACCTCACTGCTCTTCACACATCATTGCACCACCGCTGTGCACAGCTGCTCCACTATACTACCAACGAACGCCAGCCTGAGCTGTAGTGTTGTTGGCTCTCCTTTTTGCCTGGCATGTACAATGAATGGTGTCTCGCTCGCTTTAGACTACTTAGCACCCATAAACTGGATGTGCTTCTGTTGGTCAGTTAGCGTAAGTTAGCAGACACGCAGAAGCAAGTCAGACAGATGGCTGGTTTGTTGGTCCTGCTGTGGGTGCTCTGTTTGTGTTTGACTAGTAGAAAGGAGCCTACTTGACACTGATCGAAGGAAAACAGCTATTGAAGGCTGGAGCTGTGTTATACACATCCTTCAGAGGCTATATTTACAGGCTGTCCCATTTCACTCCTTCAAACACAGCCTTCTTTTTTTGAGCAACAAAGACTGGTGGAGCCTCTGTGGACGAAACTACAATTACAACTGCTACAACTGTCCGTGTGTGCTGGAAATAAAAGCAATACAGCAGCAAAACAACACCCTACGCATTTGAAAGTATTGGATTTCAGATCAATTCAACCGCTAATGGTGCAATTGTTAATAAAGCAAAGGCATTAAAACTAAATCACAATTTTTCGTAAAAGTTGGTTAAAGTCAAGGTTATGGGGTTGCTTATGGGCATCGTGGGCACAGTATTAATGGTGAAGCATTATAATTTGACCAAGAGTGCAGTCTCTAAATGTTTGCCATACACAATGGGTTACATTTGCATTAACATTTAATCACTGTCCATTTCCTGGTTCACAGTAAGGCTATTGATTAATCTGTGGAAGGTATGGGAATTACAAGATAGTGCCCTTATACACAAGATCTTGCTGCCTATACACCTATAAAGCTTCCTGTTCACTCAAAATATCTTTGGTGTGTGGCATACTGACAGACTCAGACCCACAACTGTAATGTTTGTAAGACAGTCAACAACAAATAACGATATTCTGTTTCACATTTTCAGAAAATGTGTGTAGGAAAGCATCAGGTGTAGTTGGACGGCATTAAGACACAAAGACAGGTCTGCCCTTCTTTTCTCCAGCGAGAACGAGTCAAAGCCCAGCTGCTCCGCTGATACACTCTGGCCTGTACACCTTCTCTAGGCCATACATGCTGTAATCATGATGCATTTTCATTCACACTCATTTGAGTCAAGGTTATTTCGGCAGCAGCATAGTTTTCTGCATGGCTAGACTTGGGGTATAAGTTCATGAGAGGAAACACGTGTTCCTTCACCTGTTTCAACAGTCATAATGACATAATATGCAGGGCTGACTGAGACAGTGCCCGCCTTGTTTCACTGCCAAATTTATCATTAGACAGAGAGCCAGACATCTTCAGCAGAACTGATGGATGATGAATTGAAGTAGGAGGCACTGTCGGCCAATTTTCCTCAATAACCTAAATCCTTCAAGGCTTTAGTGCTCTCAGAGAGATCATGTTTATTTTTCTTAACAAATTCTGAAACAATTTTCTAAAGGCGGTGAAAGCCAGACACATAATGAATGGCATCGCTGGGAAGCCATGTAACCTGAACCTTCTATAGTCCCAAGGGTAGACAAACACCAAATAAAAAGTAGTCTAAACTAATTTATAAACTTGTTAAACTAATTTATAAAAAATGTTTTATTTGAGTGTTTTTTCTCCTCATATGCGCTTTTGGCTGGAGAGAGCAGGAGAGAGAAGAAAAGAGAGAAGTCATCTTTAACTGCTAGATAAAGAAATTAGCACATCTTCGTAGCATGTAAATAGAAACACCAACAACCATCCAGCAAATGAGACAATACATTTGGTGCAGTGCTCAAATAAAAGTCCTGTTAAGGAATAAAGAGCTTCTGTCCAATGAAACATTAGATGACGTGAAATTTGAAACGATCACCTGAAGGGCTAAGTTTGAATGAACACATGCAGGTTGAAATGAGGCTTTATATTAAATTGCAATGACTAATTATCCTAAACAGAGGCAGTTAGAGATAAAGAGACCTGTGCATAGTAAAAGTCTTATAAGTTCTGAAATTGTGGTGAATAAAAGCTCAAATATTGTATATCCCAGACGGTGGCTGCCTAGTGAAAATCAAATAGATACTCTTAGTCATCTAACATTCTCTCTGTGTGATCATTTTACAAGTAGATGTAGCTGAAACCATCCATGTCTTTAACTTGTCTTTGGTCAGGTGATGTTGGTCCTGACATATACCAGGTTTTGACTCAGTCTTGTTTCCAAATCAAACAACACTTGTAATAGCAGAAAAGTCAGGAAGTTAAATCTGAAAGCATACAGTAGACTGTGTAATATCAGTTTATAGCAATAGATGAAATCCATCTCGGGAAAGGATGCAATAATACACCAGTCTTTGCACCATATGATGAAATGATTACAAGATACAGACCATAGCAGTACGCTGAATTCGATCAAAGATCCCTCGATGTCTTATTTAGTCCTTTGGAAAATGTCCCCCCCCCCTTTTTTATCATCTCCACTGCTGCTGTGATATATGTGTCAGTACATACATGTGAAACTGTGCCAATAATGTCGGAACAAATGTTCCGCTGTCACTTTGGCAAATTTGCACAGTGCCAGTTCTCTAAAGTTAAAATCATAGGATGTATTCTCTTAATATCTCTGTGTGTACTAATGTTAAAGTGTTCTCATGAATTACCTGCTGCAGTGTTTATTTATCATTCTCATTTCGATTTTTTCAAGAAGCTTCAGGTGGGAAAAAAAGGCATTATTAGACCACAAAAAGATGCACCATTGTAAAGCATCACACACCACACGCTAATAAAGACCAATTACAGGCTGGTTCCCTTTTCACTGCAGTAATTAAACAATTATCTAGTCGTTCTTATATCTCAGGTTCAGATTATCGTATGCACTCAGGGAAATCTATTTATGACCAAATTTATCTCTCAGACTCACAGCTAACAAAGATGCACTACCCCATAAGCTTTAACTAATGCGAGTGGACATCCATGCGCAGAATGTTTCGGGGAGGGAGTGGGAAATCTTTTCAATCCATCTACAAGAATCATAGATTTCTGCAATCTTCCTGACAGGTAAAAGATTGCCTGGTTCCTGTAAAATCCACAGAAAACAACAGTTTCTTTCCATAAGTGAAATATTTCTGTGCTGCCGCGCTCACAGTGAGCAGTGAGCTTCCATCTGACTCAAACAAACATATTAGAAATCAGCTGACTGCTCTCTTCTTCCACTTCTGTCACAGAAATAACAGCTATATTTAATACTGCTGCATAATAACATTTGTTTTCCTGACATCCCCATCATTACGGCGAGCTGAGGACCACTCTTTGCTGGGCCAGTAACGACCGGGATGCATCATGAAATGACATTACAGTCATATTGATGTAAGCCATTTCCCACTAATCTGGGTCTTGCTTGTGTGCTCTTGTTGTGGCCTCTGAAGAGCAGAGGAGAAGGCAATAAAGACCACTCTCCAAGATCTATGCTCACAATTTCAATAATTTTATATTCGGCCTATTTTAAGTGCCCTAGGCTAAAACTTTTTCTCAAAAGACGCCTTGTACAAATTTCCCATGAGAACCAAAATTAGTCTAGGAGCTTGTTTAGACAGTAAGTGCAGCCATTATTGATTATACTTGTCTGGAGCTTGGCCGGGGTTTGTGAAATGGCTGTCCTCTTATCTGAATAAAAAGGAGCCGAGATTGTGTTCACCAAACTCCCAAAGCTTGAGGTGTGTTTCCTACAAGATTTCGAATTTGTTCAAAGTCATTTTTATCACAGATACAAATGTGAAATGTGAAAACAAAAAACAAAAAAGTAGCTGGTGTTCTGCCGTAGAGCCAAGTTTTGACAAGGAAGTCAATAGATATGGAGATACATTGGCAACCATGTCAGGTTTGGTCAGGGGTCAGGTTGATCTCAGCAGTAGTACCAGGAGAGAACGTAGTGGAGACCTCTGCCTCTGTTGAATGGAGCCCTGTAATAGTGTGTTCAGCAACCAGAAATAAATACATCGTGACAAACAGATAGAAAGAAAGTGGACTGCTGAAAATATTAGTTTTACAGACAAATCTACCGCTGCTATGCAGAGTAGAGCTAGACCACCCAAATAAACCTAGATGGAATCGCACGGATGATCTGAAACTAAAACCAGGCTTTATAAGCATGAGTCACTGAGCAATAAAGTGAAATGACAGGGACGTAACTGCTCACGCCACTCTGTTCACTGTTTGTATAGCCAAACCGGCCAATAAGGTACAAATAAAACAGGATAATTACTGATTATTATTTGTGTGTGTAAAAAGACAAAATAAAATGTTTCCCAACAGTTTTGCTAATTTTGAGATGTCTAAAGCTGGGGAATCTGCAGACAAATTTGTTAGGCATTTATGGTCTGTTGTCACACTGTGTCTCCTGTGAGTTCAACGCTTTTACTTTGGAATAGCAGCAGCAACAGACAATCTTTTGTGTGCCTCCGAAGTAACTCAATACAGAGCTGGAGGAGAGTGAGCAGTAAACAGTTGGCTAACAAACAGCATTAAAGACATGCATTGTTTTCTGTGAATCCCTCGAGCAAGGCAGGGCAATTTAAACCCAGCACAGTAACGGCAGAAATTACTGTATAGGGCAGTAATTATGTGATTAATTTTCACCGAATGGCCCAAAATACAATTAGTAATAACGTTTGGTTTCAAGAAAATTATCTCTTTCCAGGAACCATTTGTATTTCTGTTCTGGACAAAAATCCTTAGATAATAATGCAGATGCCTTCACCAAATCTAAATTATTAGAGTAGAGCTCGACAGCTGCATCAATTCCACTTATATATTCTTTGATTATTCTCTCTTTATTGTTTATCCACATTCAGCTGTTCTTTTTTTATTGTTGTTGTCATTTTCCTGCTGAATACTGTTATTGTGGCTTGTGCTGCTCCGGCGGTTCAATTACCCACAGGGATCAAATTAAGTTTTGTTTCATCTGTTTTTTCACGCTTCATGTTTCTTAAACCAATATGTCACCTGCAAGAGCTCCATATCAGGTGTAACCGCAATGCAACAGCACTGCTAAGCCTCTGTGGTTGGTTTATGCGGTCTGAAGTAAAGTGGATTTATTGATTTAAATGACTGCTTTTAATGTGGCCCTCCACAGGTGCCTTATGCAGTCTGAATTAAACCAATGGCAATAAAGGTAACCGCAAAAAATCTATAGTTTCAGACGCACAATGAGCTTTAAATCCATCCAGGTTTTGTGATTAATCACCATGGCAACACAATTAATGGCCGCATTACTGCCTCAGTCAGCTGGGAGGCATCATCTCTACAAGACTATGAAAGGATGGACAAGGTTTGGGGGATTTGAGGAAAATTAAATCTCCAGACAGTGGTCTGCAATGCATTGTGGGAGTCCTGGTGACCATGCACTGCTAGACGAGGCATTAATCAAAGGGATGCCACAAACTGGAATCATGCTCTGTGTTGCCACATACTCCCACCTTCATCACCAGTGAGTGATTGGTACTCATTATCCATTGATTTGAGTTTTTTCTTTGTAGTCTCCCATCTCCAGTCAAACAGCAAACCCCACAGGAGATCATTATTGTGAGCAAGGGATAGGATTCAGAAGAGTGGAACAACTTTGGCTAGGGAGAGCGCTTACTGAGAAAATATCAGCCCTGAAAGTTAATTGAAGGTCTCATTAATCATTTACCTGTAGACATCTATGTAAATGAACCTGGTGGAATAACGCAGTTAAGCAGGAAATTGATGATTTGGCCGTTTCACCTTTGCAAAAAGATAAAAAAGAAGATCCGGTTGAGGAAATTACTAACGCAATGTCTCAGCTTTTAAGGACCAATGGTCAAAATATGGAATAAGCAAGAATGATGACGTTATAAACATCACAGTCTAAAAGATATTTGATGGCATTGGAGCTCACCATATCGTAATGTTGCAATGTACAGAGAACAGCTATTTAGTCGTTCCAGGTGTTACCTTGGAGAAATATTTATCAAGGGAATCATTGTGGGCAGCACAGTGGTACAGTCATTTCACAGCCAGAGACCTACGGCCTTTCTGTGTTGAGTTTGCATGTTCTTCACAGGCCTGGCTTCCCTCTGGGTACACACTCATTGGCATTAGAACAGTGACCTGTTCAAGGTCACCTTGCTAAAAGTCAGCTGGGATCGGCTCCACGGCCCCTTGACTTTGTGGGATAAGTGGTGTAGATAATATTTGGGTGGGAATGAACATATGTGCATACATGATTGTGTACTAGTCTCCAGTGACAGTGTGTGTGAGCGTGGCCACGTGTATGGGTATGTTTTAGGAAATAAGAGCTGGAAAGGGTTGAATGTTAATGATGACTGAAAGATAAGAAAAACTGAAGGACACATTTATTCACGCCAAAACAATAACAATGTTATTCACATTAATGAGTCAACAGAATTTTTACATCTAAAAATTCAAATGCACATCTCAGGCAACAAAAATTTGTGTATCCCATGCTGTAGCTATAGTGTGAAAAAACAGTTCTTTCTCTATCTGCTTCTTGCACCTCTTACATAATGCGCTGTCTTCATAGATTCAAAATCAACAATGCAAACATATATTAATATACTTTTAAATAAAAAAAATATTATTATATTATTAACAATATCAGACTGTTGAAATGATTATTATTTTTTTTTTTCAACTACGTCACATTTATCATTTGTTTCGCGTACGTTCAATCAGGCTAAGCTTCATTCAACTGTACACTCAACATTTTTCCTCTATGAGTCTGTCATACTGCACTGAATAGAAAATAAAATGTTCAGGCTAGATATACTTTTGTAGTTTGCACAAACACATAGATGAAGCCCTGTTTTGATCTTGAGCTGAGTATTAACATTGTCATTTATACTTGGACAGACTACAGCTGGGCTTGGATGTTTAATCTAAAAAACATATGTAGTGAAATTTTCCATCAGATTCACAAGTTATCTAATTTTAGCTAGAACATGTTTCCAAAAAATAAAATAAATAAAACATTCACTGCGACTAAACCTGGATATTGTAGTCACAGGAGTTTCCTCTGCACTTGTCTCTAATCATGATGTTCGAGGCCTTTGGGGAAATTTTAATATTAGTCCCACATCTGTCATTGTTTTGCTTCCAGTAACTAAAACAGGCTGCGTCTAAAAGTGCTTTTCTTTGGATACTTCATCATTATTAACACAGGGGCCTGTTTTGTGTTAGTGGTGAATATGAACAAATTATCCCTGTTTTTAATACTTTTACATGTCCATTAAAGGTAGTTCTGTTCTTTTGTCCTGCTGCTGCCCCCTGTGAATGAATAAACTCGGAGGACACAGTAGCTCCGAATGAAATATGGGATGTGTTCAGGATGTGCCCTCACTTGCTCAAAGAAAACCACAAAAGCTCTGTTTCATCTTCCTAACATCCATTTATAATCACTCTTAACCCAACATTTTTTTTTAAGAATTCTCCATGAACAGAAATGAACATTGGGTTTTGAATGTAACTTCAAAATACGGGTAAATAATGAAGCACTAAAAACAGGATTTAATCGAAGTATGTTGGATGCTGTGGAAAATGAATTTAGTGTTCACAATGGAAAGTCGTTAGAGTGAAATAGACCCACTCTTTTCCAGCACTACTTTTCCTTTTTTTAAAAATTCAATTTAGTCTTGATATAGCCATACTTTTAGCAGTTTTATGTAGATTTATGAAGACAAGTATAAAGACAGCACATTTTCCTTTTTCTCCTGATCCAGTATTCAGTAACAAAGATGGCGCTGGTGTGTGACAATCTGACTGACAAATCTAAAAGACCCATGTTCTTGAAGAAACCATTGGAGTTGCAGAGAACTGCTTTGATGGCCGGGACTGATTAAGGGCCAGGATTTAGGTCGCTTTTTCCTCCATATCCCATTTTTTCCAGCATCCTTCCATTTAAGATAAGATCACAGCTTCAAGAAGCTTGGAGCTGTTTCACACTTGACTCAATCCACCAGCTTTACAGTTATTTGTTCAATGTGGCCTCTGTCTGTCATCTGAATTTCATTTTTCTAGCCAGCCAACCCCGTCCCCACCCCCCACCCCCCCCCTCCCGCCAACTCCATTGTGGTGACAGCGATTGCCACAGACTCACCTGGAATGGAATGTGTGGAAACACAGATGGATATGAAATAAACATTACAGCTAAATAAGGCGTCGGCTACTAAACTGAATATTTTGAGGTCATCTTCACATAAGTACAGAGAGAGGTATCACAGGCTTGTGCTCATATTTCATCCAGCGCATCACAATTGCTTTTTAAAACACTGTGAAATGATTGCAAGCCACACAGACCTGACACGTAGCGTCTCATAAAGATGTGCCGAGACGGCAAACAACACAATGCACATAGCAAGTAGTGTTAGAAAGTAACTAAATTTTCAGTGTTTTATTTACTCTTTCTAGCATTTCTGCTCAATTCTTAATTTACATCTAGTTCCAGAATATTGATTTTTAAAGGCTGCTTACAAATTAAAACATACACCACTATAGCATGAGGGGGACATGCAAAGTCCAGATAGATGAGGTTCATCCGGGACTGTGAAGAGTGAATGTGGGGTTTAATTTTCGTTTATCTGTATATCTACCCTGTAATGGACTAGTAAGTTGTCCAGGGGCGTGCCGAGGGAGTTTTTTGATATTTGGATACTTTTACTTCAGTGAAGGACCTTCGCTGGAATTATTCCGTCCCTGAAAGTTTCAGTATGTAGATCACATATAATTCATTACCAGAAACATTAAATATTCAGGATGTCCGAGACTTCAAGCTGCACAAATCAGTATTTGCAGCTTAACAGCAGATAAGAAGACAGTGTGAAAGTGGTCACTCATGACGATGGACCCCTAGAGAAACATGCTCTTGTTCAGCGCAAGCATTTCTAGCAAATAAAAACATTGGGGGTCAGCTTAAGCTAATCTGGGGTCATTTTCTTCAGCATCTGTACATTGGGAACGTGATATCAGCCTCCATAATGAAGAAACATTGACACATTCAAAGGTTATTATGCTACTTATCTTTACTATTGATTTGTGCCAGCTTTTCTTTTCTTACCTCTATTGCTATTCACCTCAGTCTCTGTGCCCTTGGCTTTTCTTGGCCACAGCAGCTCACAAGGTGCAATCTGCATTTCTTGAAACACACATACACGCACACCAAGTCATTGCACTAACCCTGTTTATACCACGGTGGCACAGTTAATCCACTGCAATATGAGAGGGACTCACCTCTGGATCTATCTATAATCCTTTTCTCCCTGAATAGATGTTTCTTCTCTTCTTGGTGGCATTGTTAGCTCTCTCTCTGTCTCTGTTTCCCTCTCCCTCCTCTCACCTTGCCCTTTTTCTTCTGCTCTCATCCTGTGGTCTTTGTTTATTAGCCAGTGCTGTCTGTCCTCCTTCTTTGCTCCCTTATTATTGTCTTAAAGTTTTAGCAGCTCCCTTCCTTCCATTCCCTTTTGTATTTTAGGTTAATATATCCATACAGTGATATCTTTGAGGTCTGCCACTCGATACCTAAGCTTGTGCTTCACTGTCATTTCATTTCTCCATATTAACACTGTATCAATGTAATATATCTATTGTTCTCCACAGGCTTTTTCCTGCTAGTATTTAAGTGGTCTCTCTGTAGCAGACAATATAGTCCTGAAAGTCCTTTTCACGGAGAAACTGAAGAACCTGGAGTTTTAACTGTAGTCCAGTTGCCTTAGATGTTGCAGATCATTCTTTGGCTCAGAAAGTTCCCTCTTCTTTTAGACATTCTTTATATCCACAAATTCCTGATGTTTAACACTAAAGAAGCAAAACACACCAAAGTTTTCAGAAAACTCTGTTGCCTCTAATATCACTTGTGGCACAGCACCTAGGCATTCCAGTGAACAGTGATGTCCTTCCAGTTCCAACTTCCTTATTCATAACAGTAACTCCACCATAGACATCGTAGGCAGAGATAAGCACATCTTCACTGGTACCCATGATTGATTGATTGACTGATTTTGATTGACATCAAAAACTTTGTCATCCCTGGTGACATTAAACAGATGACCATCATTGTCTCATCAGCCATTATCTCACATTACTACCTCTGCCAAGGAGACTTCATTTTCACTCACGTTTGTTTGTTGTTGTTTGTTTGTTTGTTTGTTTGGTTTGGTTTATTTATTTATTTATTTATTTATTATTATTCCAACAGGATTACCCCAAACATTACTTTACTGAATTACACCAAATTTGGGGGGAGGGGGAATGGATAACATTTTGGTGCAAATCCGATTTAAGGGAGTCAGGATATACACTACCACACACTTTCCTGTTTATTTGAATGTGTCAAATGTTTGATTGGTAGTATTTGTTTTTTCATCGTTATCCATAACAATGTCAGATTTTTTACAAATTGGTAGAGACACGTGCAGGAGTGTCATTGTGGTTAACTGTATTAATTCTTCTGGGATTCTGTTAGTTACTTTAATGGTACAACATTCTTTTATCTTAATTTGCAAGAGAAAGAGAGAGATCACTGAAAGGTTGCAAGAAATTAATCAGATCTTAAAACATCCACCAACAGCTGCTTGGGGTGGTTTCATATGGCCACAGAAAGAAAAATAGCTGTTGGCACCAAAAGCATTGCACAATTATTCTCAATAACTTCTCCAACATAAGCATTTTATTTTGAAAAATCTGGGGTTGCCTTGTAGTCTGGACAAGCACAAACAGAGACTTTGGGAAACAATGACATGGTTACATCCAGTCTTTCCCTCATTGGGTCTTTTCAGCCTTGACTACCAGAAGTGTAAGCATTATGATTCATGAATTAAAAGTAGTACTGACCTTGTTGTTTTTCTTAGCAGCTGTTATGAAATTTTGTACGGCATAGTTTTGCTACAGTTGCCTTTGGTTTCTTGCTCTAAGTCATTTACTCAGCTGAGTATAACTGAGGGTAGATAAGCTCCTTCGTGTTCATGCCAGCTTGCACACGCTCAGTGAAGGATCATGTATGCGTGTGTGTGTTTTCAGGTGTTCAGTCTACAAGCATGAAAAAAATCTGTCATATTTGCAAATCAAGCATCCTGACTAACTTAACTTAAACATGAAGAAAAGCATCTGGTACACCCAGCAATGTATTTTATGCTCCAAAGACCTGTCTTTTCTTTGGTATGAATGTTGGAGGGAATTGTTGGCCAGTTTCATTGTACACTGATCATTATAATATGTTTTGGTGACCACAAGTTGAGAGACAGAAATGTCTGCAAACGGGGCTAATAGGTCTACGTCAAGTCAAATTAAGTATAATGGTAAAGAGAACCCAAAATGTGGTGTCCTCATATGAGGATGCAGAGTCTTACGAGGTTAAGAGATGGCCACATCGGTTGACTCAAAGGGACAAATAGCATATGTTTATTCGGGTGGAGGAATTGTTGGACAGACAAATCTGGAGAGACTGATACTTTTTCTCTTTCATCATCTATTTTGTTCATCATCTGTCTCTCTCTCAGATACATATCAGTGCTGGAACACTGCCCACAGGGTATTAAATGGACCCTGGTGTTATTATAAATTGTTACTACGAATTTCATTCTGCAAAAAAAGCATTCCATTTTTTAGCCTGGGCTAATCTGTTTCCCTGTAATTTAATACTTTCATAGATGGCAAACGATGAAATATAGTCAATGCAGAAGCGGGAAAGTGTGTTACACAGGCCTTGGGTGGCGATTTGTTGCCTAATGAAGCCATTAACCTCACACTACCAAATTTGATACAGGCAAAATAATGGCTTCATTAGAGGAAAAAATTGCAGCCCTGTAAGGAAAAATTCCAATGTGAACATGTTGCATATTATTTCACCCAGCAACACAGCAAATCTTGCAATGACTAACACAAATCTCACTTCCAACAACAAACACAAATTAATCTGTAGCTGAAAAAAAAAAAATGTTAAATTGGAGCTGTTTAAAGAAATGACCCCAGTATTGCTGAGGCTCAATCCCATCAGTCAGAATGATTCATCCTTTGCATTGTGCATAGAAGTCTTCATCATTATTATCTCGTTATCTGCACAGAAGCAATAACTGATAACATCAACTGTTATCCATCATCTCCTCACTTCCTCCTAATATGCATGGCTGATCAGTCAACTCATTATAATTAAAAGGTGTTAATTAGCAAGAAGCCACACTGGCCTTTGCATTCCAATGATGGCTCACCACAAAAAAAACACATTAACACCCAAGTCCCCCACTCGACTCAGCCAGAGGTGGTGAGGTGACAGTGCGCGCCTCCTTCCCTCCCTCCTTCCCGTGCATAGGTCAAGAGTTTCTCAAGTAAATTACAGGCAGTGACTTTTGTTTGTGTCTCCCAGCACGCTCCTCCAGTTCACCAAGGTTCCCACCTCAGTTTAATTCATCATTCATTAAATTATGGAAAGCCATTAGTGTCAAGATTGGGAAATTGCAAATTCTTTGTGGTGTCTCGCATAGCATATAAAGCAGAGCGTGCTGGCTTTTATGCCCAACTAAATATCGATGACAGCCCTTGTTACAGTTGATGGATGAGCTTCATAATTAGATGGAGCTACCGCTTTTGACTATTAATGAGGGTTGTGAATCAAGTCCTCCCCCTTGCACTGCCAATTTTTGAGGCGTCTCATATTTGCCAGAGAGAGGGGCAACCTGCACACAATAGTCCCTCTGCAGGAGGCATGAATAAACATCATGATGGTCCTTGCTTCTCAAAACAAAAACCCTTGAGTCACTGTCACACATCATCACTGTTGTTCTTTTTTCTGTACTTGGTCAAAGTAATTAAGAGCTATTAAGATAGCTTGTCTTTAATAAATAAGCACTAGAATAACAGTGAAAAAGATGAATGAAGGAGTTGTTAATTTTAATTTTTTTTTTTTTTGTTAATAAACAAAATACTGACAGAAGCCTTAATTTAAATCAAACGACTGCTAATTCGGGCACATCACACAGTGATGAACAATCTAATGAAGTTTACAGAAAGTCAAACTTCCAGGTTTTGTCCCAGATGAATGAAAACTTCAAATTTACATTAGTAATCATGCATTACATCCAGGAACATAACCTTAATTGGCTGTAAGGGAATTAATGAATATTACGACCATAAAAAAAGAAAAAAGCAATATTTAGATTACACTGTGCAGTCTTGATGAAATCTTCATGGGAGCTGTTAGAATCATAAAGGTTTAAAGGTCTAATAACAACATTCTTGTTGCTGACATTGTTGTTAGCTATTATTGCTTTCTTCAAAGTACTTTGTCGGCTCTCATACTTTGTCGACTTTGTAAATAAAGTTGCGAAGTTATCATTGGTTATCACTGGTTTCTTTATTATAATTCCAATACAAGAGCAGAAAAAGAACCGATTTGATCAATTTATTAACAATCAATCAGATTGTTTCAAAAAGTTGAGCACAAATCTCAAAAAAAGTACATATATTATTATTATTATTATTTTTCTTAGACGAAGCATGGCGGCACGGTGGTGAGCACTGTTGCACCAAGAACCAAGCACCAAGTGTTGGCCCTGTGATGGACTGGTGACCTGTCCAGGGTGACCCCGCCCTCAGAGTGTGAGCTGGGATTGGCTCCAGCAGCCCCCGCAACTCAGAAACGGAAAAGCGGTTGTACATAAATGAAGGAATGAATGAATTAATAATTTTTCTTAGTTTTAGTTTGTATCAGCAGCTTTTTCAAAGTTCTCCCAGTTCCACAACCCATAATAAGACTTTATATAATTTATTTAAGCGTATTTGACTTACAGTATGATAAAACTCAGTGTTGAAAATCCTCTTTCCTCTGGGTATGTCATTTCTTTTTTATTTTTTTTTTTGCAGTCAGAGGCCCATTTGCCAGCTGTCGGTTTGTTGATTCATACACCTAAAGGTCAGTCCTACGTGCTGCACATGAGTCGTGTCAACATGTCAACATCACTAGAGCAGTTTTCAATCCTTTTTATAAGCAAATATAGCCAGTCAGTATTGACAGATGCATGGTGGTTGCATAGCAACACTATTTATTCCTGCAGTACAGGTTCAGTTTTCCAGCCGTAAACTGATCAGCATCTTCTTTCACATTTGTTGCCATTGCTTTCATATCCTCATCTTGACTGCCCTTCCCCTCAATAATTCTCTACAGTATGTGTCAATCATCTTCCATATTAAACTTCAGTATCTTTGCAGATTTAACAAATAAAATTATTTTATATCCAACATCAAAACGTAGAAATGTCCCCACTGCTTATGACTGTCATATTCTAAACACTGTTTGTTACTGAAGGGATGAATATGATGCTGAAGACTACGTGGGTGTACCACAGAAGGTTTCTGATGAACAAAGACATCAGAGCATATTGCACCAGTTTTAAAATCTTTACACTGGCTCACAGGCAGTCACAGAATAAATTTTAAAACCTGCTTCTAGTTTATAAATCACAGAACGGTTTAGGACCAGAATACATGTTTGATATGCTTAGAGAATATAAGCCTAGCAGGACTCTTAGATCCATGGACTCAGGTCAGCTAGCCCAGACCACACATGGAAAAGCAGCGTTTAGCTTTTATGCTGCAAACAAGTGGAACAAACTACCAGTGGAGGTTAAAACAGCGCCAAATGTCTTTTACTTTTAAATCCAGGTTAAAAACTTTTCTTTTCTCATCCACTTATGCATGAAACCTGCACTGTATTTTTCTTAACTAATCCAAACTCTAGCATCTCCTTTTCACCTTTTTAATTCAATTATATTATTACATTTTTCATGTATGTCCTTTAATTATGATTTAACATGATCTTTTATTGTTTCAGCACTTTTCTTACTTTTCTCTCTATCTTCTCTGTATGTATATATGTAAAGCACCTTGAATTACCTTTGCGTATGAAATGCGTTGTGAAAATAAACTTGTCATGCATTGCCTTGCCTTACCTTTCTAAAATCAGTGGCACAATGGGGCCGTTATCACAACTGTCCCCTCTCAGAGTGGGTCCCAGTTTCGAACCCTGTCTGTGTGGAGGTTGGTTTCTCTGTGCCTATGTGGGTTCCCTCCAGCTGTAGGCATGAAAGTGAGAGTTTATGATTGTTAATGTCATGCCAGCCAGACTACCAATGTGTCCAGGGTGTACCCTACTAACCATACAACAGGCCTATATAGAATGGATGGATGGGTAAACCTTTACAGTTCAAAAGAGTCAAACATAACGTAAAAAAGGATTCTGCATGACAGCTTTTGCTGCCAATGGGAACCTGCCGCTGATGACCACAACTGAGTCAGGTCCCAGAAAGGCCTTAGGAGCAAGAGACTTTGGTTCATAATCAAGTGAGAGGAATATATTTGTTTGCTGCTTTCAAAACCTTCCTCACAGCCTCACACCTTGACACATTAAAGTAGGAACAATTTCCACTGTATTGGGAACGATTTCATTAATTTTAATGATTCTTTAGAATTGCCGCGAGTCTTTTGTTGCAGTAAAAATTTTAGGTCACAGCACAGGGCTAGAAAGATGAAATATTTAGCCAGCTTGTTCTTGCTTTACTCTGTGTTCCATTACTTATTCATTCTGGCCCAAAATGTTTCCATGACTTAAAATCTGCACTGAAGACACTTGTGTCCCAAAGGGCAAAAACATATTGTGGGTTAGAGACGCCTTCTCTTTCTGGTTTGCCCTATTCACCAGAGATGTGCTAGAGTTATTCTTTCCCAAACTTTGTTTATACATAATGAATAGAGTATATCTCCATCAGCAATTAGCATTTATCAAGCTGGAGCCACTTGTTTCATGCTCTGCCGCATGAATAAAGAGCTGGGGAGCTTAGGGAACATTACCTATATCTAGTATTGGATCAGGCTGTTTGAAAGCTATGAAGACAATAACTCATTATTTGTTACTCATTTAAAAAGTCATTCCAAAAATGTTGCATTAAGTGTAAGCTACAGGAGACATAACTTATATATAAATATGAAAATATAAATCTTCTATAATCAAACTGATCCGGATTTCAATGTTTTCAATACTTCTGACCAGAAACCTGCAAAACAAATTACATTCCATGCAAAATTTTTATTTTTTTTTTAGAATTTTTCATTGCCTTTTTGTATCTTTCCTCATTTATGGTAAATAAGATGGTTGAAAATTATTACTTTTCATTTGAAAATGGGCTTATAGTTGCTTCGGTAAAACCAGAGAAATATTTAGCATTCTTCCATTACCTGGAATTAATATTGCAGAAAAAATATTATCGCAAAAATTTGTTTCAAAAAATGTTAAGTTAAGGTATGCATTTGCTAATTTCTTTTTATCGCAAAAAATTGCATATTGCCCAAAAGCACATTTACTGCTGCAAATTAGGTGTATATAAATGTAATTTATGGTTAGTTAGTACAGCATTGGTCTTTGTCTTGATGCCAAAATGTTATTGGCAGACAAAAAGAAAAAGGAAACAAAACTGCTGCTGCACTGTCTGTAAGCTGATTATTTCTTTCTGTCTCATTGAAACAAAAATGGAACAAAGTTAGTCCAGAGAATGCCATCTTGAAACTATAATCCTGCTCCACTTTGTCCAGTCATATGTCCGAGGACAACAGCCTGCAAATACATGGAAGAGTACTTGCATTAGGCTGTGACAAGCCACTACAACTAGAATAAGATGGGAGGTGACAGAATGTCAGCAGCAGTGTTGGTGACAACGGTTCATTACCACTCTCCTGATGGAAAAAGTTTCTCAGACTATATCCTTGGAGAGACTGAAGAACACCACAGACAGCAAATGAGGAAGAGTATTAATAGAGTTTGATTAGGAATTCATACTTAGCAAGTGAGTTACACTTTTGTCATTTAAACAAAAGGCTTATATCAAGGCCAAATGTGCTCATTCATAATGAAGTACTGTGTGAAGCACCAAGAAGGTCGATGAGAACTGCTCCATATTGATAGTGCATTCATTTAGTTACAGTTCTTCTTCTGTGGTAGGACCAATGACTTGTTGTGACTTGCTGAGAAATCTATGCCAGAGATGGTGCAATTTGCCCCACAGTGCAAAATCCCACAGTGCTGGACGACTGGTAAAAGTTCTCTGTGCTCTGATATCAGAGTGGCCCTGGTGGATGGAAGATAACGAGGGGAAGAAAAAAAAAGAGCCAAACAGACCCTTGAAAGACTCAAACGTAAGAGACTCAGACACTTAAATTACAGAAAGGCCTAACTAGGGTCTATTTTGAGTCTTGGAGCTGAAGTGAGAATGAGACTTTTATTTTCTCTCTATTTTCATCCACCAAATCAATAAGCTACATCATCATTGGGTTGTTGGGTTTATTGAGATAGTATTTAGGTGTCTGTAGAGTCTGTCGAGTCTGTGGCAATGACATATTTGTTTTCTTACATGGTTCATGATTCATACTACATGGTGATTGGTGGGATGTGAATGTCCCGATTTTGTGTTTTGCTTGTATTGTCACTAATCAGAGAAATTGTAGAGACAGACTCTCACAAAAGTCAGACCAAAATATCAATAGCTCAGGGCATTAACTGTTGAAGGTCTATAGTGCGCTCAAATCAGTGACGGTATGACTTGAAACCCTTTGTTCCCTCATGTGATTCAGTTAAACGCTTCAGTGGGGGGAAAAATCGGTGTATATCAATTGCCTCGCACTGACTGAATGAGTGAGATGGTGTTTGGCAGAGCAACTTTATCAACAGAAGATCTGACAGTTAATCAGAAATTAGTATTTTCCTATAAAATCACCTCTGATTGTTCTTGCAACAATGCAGAGAAGATAAAACACAACAGTGGCATCTTCTTTTACTGACACACAGTTATATAAGGACAAATTCCTCAAAGTGGAGAGTTACTGGGGGCAAAAAACAATAAAATAAAAAATAGCCCAGAATAGCAGCCCAAATTACTCAGACTTGGTGACGCCCAGCCAAATAATTCATTTTGTCTCCTCTTTTCTATTAAAAGGACAACAGATTAATCAAATACGTTGCATAATGCACAATAGAACAGAAAGCAGAGGGGTCCTGAAGAAGATTGCCCACTTCTAAATACTTAACTTTAAAAAAAAAACAGCTGTTTTGGTGTTCAATTTTATTTCTCGTTTACACACAGCTCTGGGCAGCCTTGTTTATATGAAACCACAATTTCTTAACTGTTAGTATACACAGTCACCTCAGAAAACCCCCCGACCCTTTCACTTTTTTGACACTGCATCATGTTGTGGATTTAAAGCAAACATTTTTGTACATTTTTATGCGTAAAGAACTGAAAATATATATATATTTTCCAATAATATTTACATCCTTAACTCAGTACTATATAGAAATGGTGGACGCTGTGGCTAAAGATAACAAGAAAGTCTGAAGGACACAGTCTACACATGTATGCACATCTATGCCAGCTGCTTTGCAAACTGCATGTGCTGTTCCACCTCTATGGCGACTGGTTGAACAGAGTATATACAGACAGATGTGCCTGCTGATCAAAATAAAGACATATCAGGGTGGGCCAATGTGATGGAAACTAACTTAAATTGCTGTCCCTACAGCCGGACAGCCACTATGATTCAAAACTGAAACGTTCTCTGTGCACTGTGTACCGAATACACTTATACTGATTATCTTTGATATGCTAGCTACACAGGCTTACACAGAATGTGCACTGTACTAAATTGTGCTAAATAGCACTTATCCATTGTCAAGTGGCCACTAAGCAGGGGACAGAATTTCATATCACATTCCTGCTTGTGCTCTTTATGGGCCAGTATTAAAGAAATGCAAAGAGCAAAAACATTACAATATATGTCAAAGAAACCAGTCGCAATTTTTATAAATCCATGGATATGCACCACACCAACAATTAGATAGAGACTACGATATTGAGCCTTGTAAAAGATGTGGAAGTACTAAATTCTGGACAATTTCTGAATGAGCAGCCACGTACAAGTTAATAAGGGATGGTATTTCTTTCATTTCTTTTTCCTTCAGTGAATTTTGGAATTCTAAATTTGCCTGTCAGTCAGTAATTGCATGATATCCACTTGACCTTTAGAAGGAATAACACCAAATGATCTGCCGTCACTTTATGTTTTATATTGTTATTAATGAACTCAAAGATAGAGCCCTTTGTCTGCTACTGAAATGTCACTGGAGATAATAAAAAAAAAAAAAAACTGCAGAAACTCCACACAATGCTTAAGAAGTTATAAAACTTTTATTATTATTTATTTATTTATTTATTTTATCCTGTTTTCAATTGTGATGAAACAGATTTTTCTCTTGGGGGATACCTTGGCAGTCCATCTGAAGCATTAGCCAAATGTGCTTCTACTCAGGGATAGCATGCAAATTACAATGTGAACTCCCTTTGGCTTGTCCCGTTAATGTTTGGGCCAATTCCAAGGACAGGGACTAGGTTTTACACTAGAAGAAATTGGCCTTTGAGACCAGATTAGTTTTCTTTCATAACAAAGACAATAACTGGATTAAATAAGGATTGGGGTTTAGTGAGATGACCGAACTTTTTCATGGTTGGTACTTGGTAATTTGTTCTTCACAAACACCCAACTCAGGAGCAGGGTAAGTTTCAGCGAACAAATCAACAGGTGTAGCACCACCCACTAATTAATCAATGGCTTCTCCATCGATAGATATTCAAATGGATCTTGGTGCGTGAGAGGGTTCAGAGACTGGCAAACACTTTTGCTTTCCATGAGCTTCATTATTGTAAAGGGTCAGCTCCTCAGCAGGAGTTTACTCTGGCATAGCAGAGCTCCCTCCTGTCTTTTATATTTCTTTATTTTTTTCCTGTTGGCTCCCAAAAAGGTCAAAGTCATTACCTTGTGCTATTGTATGGTAGGACATTACAACAAAGAGTGATTGAAGCACTAAAGTTGTGTACATGCTACAGGCCATTTATGAGATATGACAGTAAACCCCTTTATTTGGGTTTAAATCTTTACTCTATCATTTATTAGCTCTTGCATTCATGTTGTTTTAGTTTGGATTACATGTTATTGGGATGGTTGTGCTTTTGATGCAACACAAATTTCTACGTAAATGGACAGCGCGGCAGTATAGCAGCATTAATGCTGTTGCCCCACAATAAGAAGGTTGTGTGTTCGGTTCCCAGCCTGGTGCCTTTCTGTGTGGAGTTCTCCCTGTGCCTGTGCAGATTTCCTCGAGGTACTCTGGTTTCCTCCCATCATCCAAAAATATCATGTTTGGGTTGTTGTGTGAGCATGAGTGGTTGTTTGTCTCTGTTGTCTGTCTGTCTCTGTGTGTTGGCCCTGCGATGGACTGGCAACCTGTCCAAGGTGTACCCCACCCTCACCCAGAGTGAGCTGGGATTGGCTCCAGCATCCCCCTGAAACCTGGAAACAGATATGCAGTTGAAGATGAATGAATGAATGCATGACAGAAACCCTTTGTTGATTTATTGAGCAGATAATCACCACCGTGTGATCGCGTTGTGTGATTGTGGTCTAAGTGAAGCCAAATATGAAAAAGGTATCCTAGGCATGCCACATTTGCTTCAGTGTGCAGGCCTCTGAAAGTGGATGAAGAGGTAACAAGAGAGGAGGTGAAGAAAAAAAAAAACAGCAAGAGGAAGGACAGAGGCAGGGAGGCAACTCAATCTCGTCCTCGTCCACAGAACATAAATGGGAGAAGCTGGTTGAAGAGTGCACCTGAATCTGCGCAGTAGCATCTATGACCCGAGAGGAGTATAGGTGGGTCAGTGTTCTTGTAGCATGTGTAGAATTTGTTCTATTGCACAGTAGTGTGCTGGTTAATGAAAATTATTGTGTTTTCTTTGAATCCGTCTGTACTCATAATGGCTGAAGAGGCTGAAGATGGCGCAAGAGCAAGAGATGGAAATCATTGACGTGGTCATTGCCAATGATTGCATTCACTTGTGTGAGTTGAGAGTTATTGAAGATCAGAGAATGGTTCCAAGGTATTAACAGTCATCGAACATATCCTTCAACATAACGGTGTTAGAATGATATTGGCCTTCTGTGAGTCTGCCTGCAGTACTCGGAATAAGTGCATGATTTTACATACTGTATTTCAATAGTTCTTCGTTATGGTATTATATATTGTAGAACAGCCAATATGATGCCCTACATTTGTGTGGTACCTGCTGGCTTTCCTCAATCTTTAGATCCTTTAGATTTACTAGACAAGAGGGAGCCATCACACCCACAGCAGTAATTGTATGTTGTTAGTTTCCATCAGGCTGCTTCAATTTAGACCTCTGTCAGAAGATCTACAGCGAACAAAGACATTTGTGCACAGGTCCTGTCGGACAACACTGACAAGGCCCCTGCTCCTCTCCTTGCTTATCTGGGGTTAACAATATAGATCTCTGAACTCAGAGATCAGAGACGTGAGGCTGAGGAAGCTTAAAGGTCGCTTTATGTACTGTTGCTTTTAAAGTCTAAGATATGTTTTCTTGTCTTCATACCTATGCCCATATGTGATACTTAAGTTTGTTCTTCAAATAGATAAATTAAAGATAACACAACCTGGATGACTGAGAATCTTCATAGACCATAACCGCATTTATTTACTCCAATAACAGGTGTTTACTGGGTGTTTGTTGGTTTGAAATGGTTGTTTTGCAGGGTCAGTGTATTTGATGGCTTTAGGGTGAAGTCCATGTTTGGTTTAGTTGAGGGTGTGATTTGAATAAATGTTTCTTGATAATCAAAAAAGTGTATTTGGCAGACATTGTTTAAAATAATGCTGATTTTGGATCCTTAGGCCAGCTGCAATGATTTCCTGAAAGAAGATTAGAAGGAAGATTAGAGCAACTGCAGCAGTAAATTAAGTCTCAATTTACATTAAAAGGTTGCAAGGCAGAGATTACCATTATGTGTCGGTGGAGACAAATTGATTATTTGGTCCACAAAGACTGATGAGCAACAACCAACAGACAAGACTTTACTTAACAAAGAAAGCTCCTCAATAATTTTATATAAATCAATTTCAGAATGTATAAAGAAAATTCAGCGAAGGTCATTTCACTGCTGCAAGGCTTGTATAGACACAACCTTTTCTCAGAAATAAGTTAATATTTTGGTAGGCGACTTTAGTTGCTTGCTGAGAATATAATGAGATTAATTAAGACTTTGCTCCCTGTCTATTTTTCCCAGGTGTCACGTGTCATTTCTGTGATTTAAGTATTCGAAATAAGTGGAGGATGAGTATGCTTCAGACCAATTATTAATTGGACGATACAGAATAAGTGATAATGAGGTATACAGGTCACATTATTTCTTCATTATTCATATGAAGAAGAAAAATATTTATATGTGGCATAACCAAAAGGGAAAGAATAATAATGATGGGAGGCAAAATGGCTCTCTTAGATATGATAACTGGAATACATCATATGAGGAGTTGCAGAAGAAGATTTTCCAGTCAGAACACCATTTTTTTTCTCCAGTTATATTTCCTGGACATATTTCATTTGGTTTTTTTCATCTGGGTCAGCACAATCTCCTTTTCCTCTCACACACCTTAACATCATCCCTTATGCGGTAAAAGAATCATAGCTTGTATGAGTTTGACCTTTGACCGTATGAACAATTAGTGGTATTCCTGTGACCTCACATCCACAGATTCACGAGTGATGCGGGTTACGGGTTGTCTGGGTTGAAAGAGAGGATGCATTCCCTTTGCACTCCTCTGCCTGGTTCCATGACAGATGAAGAATGAAACATTGTCCTTTTATTGAATAACAGCGCCCATGCTTGTGGCTAAGTATGCTTGTGAGCCTTCAAATTAAACTGAGTGATTGTGACAGCACCTGGCAAAACGGATTTGGGATGTCGGCGCAGAGGCAAGGCACAGCCATCAGATGAACAGTTTCTGTAACAAATGTGACGGAAAACTCGTAAAATTATGATAATGATTGGGTGGCGTAATAAAATCTGTATATATCAAATCACCTTTTGTATTGCATTGCTGCGCTGCGGGGTACCGGTAGCTATTTCAAACTGGAGTGGAGTAATTGTGCATATGCAGCACTGTGTAGAAAGGTTGGTCGGTTGATAAAATAAAGAAATAAATAAATAAAGATTTGCCATGCAAGTGAAATAAAATTGCCAGGTATTTTTGTTGTCACACCGTATGACCTGCATACTGTTCTCCTTGTGATGATGACTGCCATACCTTTAAGTTATTACACATGGAGGGGAAGGAGTTGGCTTTGCATAATATGAACACTTTTTTGTGACGGCACAAATACAGAGCATATGTGTATGATCAGATTCTGTATAATGACATGAGAAGAGCAATGTGTGTACATTGCGTGCAGTGTGTGCTTGCGTTTCTTTTGAAGATGAAGATGAAGGACGAGACAGAAAAAAGAAAGAAAGAAAGAGCAAATCAAAAAAGAAAGACAGCAAATGACACCCAGAACGAACACTTCATGTGAGTGACAGGTCTTATAAAATTTTCTTTGTGATCTCCTGAGAAACCAGGTCTAGCCAGTTGTCAAAAATACGTGTCGGCGACGGAAAGACAGCGGGTGGATGGAGGTGGAGGAGTGTGGAACCTCTCCCTGCACCCAGATTGTACTACAGCCTACCACGAGTTTGCCTTGTGGCTGGGGTTTGAACCCCATGGCCACTGTATGCATTTGTGGAATATGTTCCATATTCCACAGTTTTCACTCATTAATTAATGAATTAATAAAGCTAAAATTTGGCACTGTAATGTATAATTTGTGTTCATGAGATTCTAGTTTAAATATGGTCAATCTGATCAAATTTGAGAATGTAGTTAAAGCCTGTTGTTAAACCAGTGGGAGCATCATTCCTCATGTCCTCTCTCCTACTCACTCTGCTCACTCACTCTTCTTCATACGTATCCGGGTCGCGGGGCTGCTGGAGCCAATCCCAGCTCACACTGGATGAGGGCGGGGGTCACCCTGGACAGGTCACCAGTCCATCACAGGGCCAACACACAGAGACAGACAGAGACCAACAACCACTCACGCTCGCATTCACACCTACGGTCAATTTGGTCTCCAGTTAACCTATACGTGCAGGTCTTTGGACGGTGGGAGGAAACTGGAGTACCCGGAGTAAACCCACGCAGACACGTGGAGAACATGCAAACTCTGCACAGAAAGGACCCAGGCCGGGAACCAAACCTCCGATCTTATTATTGTGGGGCGACAGCTAACCACTACACTGCCATGCTGCCCCCACTCTGCTCACACACAGCTTTATTTATCAGAGGCCAGCTTGTGCTAGACATCTTGTGAAGTTTACTACATTACATGTTGATACAAACTTAACACTTCATGTATTTGTTTCAGATCAAAAACCCTGTAGCATTTCATTTGGACTAATAGCAGTTTTATTGCGTGCGAGCATATCAGCTGTTTTCGATCATGCTGTTTCTGTTGTTTACATGATAATCAGAATTTCTTTAGCATTTATCTCATTAGCTGTTGTTCAAACCCGTCATTAGCTGGTCCAAACAGCTGTACCTCAACTAAGGTGAGGTATCAGATCTGAAATTTGCAATAAATCAGCAAAACCTCATTGCGTTTCATTATCATTGAACTAGACTTTTCTCATCACTACTTGGTTTTCAGTGGTTTGAGGAAAAGAAAGATGTCTCCATTCATTTTAAATTTAATTTTAAAAAAGTATAAATGGCAAGGACAGCAATCTCTCTTCCTATAGCTGGTTGTATAACATACAATGTTTTCAGATGTTTCAATTCATCTTTGTCACACCATAAAAAGCAAACGAAATGTATTTTACTTTGACTGGCCCCAGCATGTAGGCATGAGATTTTGAGCATCTTTGAAATTATGTTTCTCTGCTGGAAGCCTTTGAAGGTGTCCAACTCCTTTCTTTTAAGATCTCTGAGGGGTGGAAAGAAAGAGCAACACAGCTGCTATTGACAGGAGGAGCCGTGGATGGATTTAAGAAAATGTCAAGGCTGTCAGGAATTAAACACATTCCTATGTGCATTGAAAAAGACTACGTACTACATACTAAGAATACTGTTCTTTTATTATAAACATTTTATTTAAAAAAAAAAAAAAAAAAAGCCCTGCATCATGTAAAGGAGCAGTGAACAGTTGACATGTTAAAACCTTCATCACCTATTCACAATGGGATAAACTTTGCTTATCTTTTTTTTTTTTTGGCCAAATTGGACCTGATCATTTGATTAATTTAAGCTGCTTCATTAATATTTCAACTGTAATTAATGAGACTGGGAACCTCTTATTTGCATACAAGAGACTACTCTGTGTATGTCAATAACAAATGTCATGTTTCCTTACTGGTCAAGTCACCCTTCAACATAAACCAAACGCTAAACCAAACACTATCTTTAAAAAACTCTCAGTTTCTCAAGATATAGTTTACCTTTGTGTATGTGTCGACAAACACATACTGTTAACACAAATGAGACCTATACATTGTATAAGAACAGTGCATCACTCACATGATGATAATATCTACAATACGTAATCCCAAAAAGCACTTTTGAATATAACATAATGATAGCAACATCAATAAATAATTAGGCCAGATAATGGATACGTCATCTACTTTAGTTGATTATATTCTTGGAAACTGAATGATTTGGAGTATATCTAAAAGGGGCTTTGGATGATGGTGATGATTATTATTCTTATTCATAATAATTCTAATAATTAAAAAATTATAACGAAGACAAAAATGATCATAGCAGCTTAAGATGCGGTTGAATGAAAGGTGTGGGGAAACAACGAGGTGCAGAGCAGGTGTAAGGTGGAAAAAAAGGCTCTTATCTAAAGAAAAGAGGGTTGCTGCAGGCCCTCTGCAATATATTAGTTAACCTTATCAATGCATTCTTACAATAACTATGAATCAGATTACAATGTTTAAATCACTGATGCACCCAGAGAGATTTATTACCTGGCTACAGCTCCTTAGAGCTGTTGTTTCTGATACCTTTTATCAGCCTTGTTTTCAGCAGCATACCAGATCTGACAAAACCAGGAATAAAACCTAAGACCTGCAGAGCTCGATATTTTGGTCTCCACCAACACCTGAGTAAATTAAATAAAAGTGAAAATTGACCTGATGTAATTTAAACAACCAGAAGTTGCCTGCATAAGAGCATGCAATTTTTTTTATTTTTTTTTTTTTTGCCAAAAACTTCTCCCTGAAAAATGTACAGATATGAGTCCTACAGGACAAATTACATTCCATATTTTGTTGAGTTTTAGTGAAAATAAAACAATTTCCTGAGTTTCGATGTATAAAACATTGATAACTTAATTATGGTAATGTAAAGGAGGTCAAGAATGGTTGTAAATAGACATTATCTCCTCATAATATACTTTCAGTGTCTTTACTGGTAATACTGCTGACAACAAAGCAGGTAAGGCTATAAGACAGTATCAGAGTGCCTTCAACTTGAAATTTCCATTGCTTAAAATGTCATTAAAATGGTTGTGAAATGGAAACTGTTATCATGACAGGATAAGGAAGGAAAAAAAGAAAACACCCAGATAAAACTTCATGCCTGCTGGGCAGAGAGGAAAAGCAAACTGCCCTGTGACTGCAGAAGAGATGACACAGACATCCTGGTGCACCACTCCCCTGTGCAGCATTTATACACAAACAGGTTTGGCATTGAGCATTGCCAACTGTTTGATTTTTGTTTGTATGGCACAGGGGGAAGAATGGATTATACTAAATATCAGTATGAAAATATGAGCGTGAATATTGTTCTTTTACTGTAAGTACAATTACAGTGAAACAACACAAATTCTCATTTTTCCAAATCACTTGTGTATAGCCATGGATATAGAAAGCCTCAGTGTCCGAACATCAGTAGAATAGTATTTAATCAAGGGATCTCCGGAGTTTACATGAGAATGAAGAGCATGATTGTTCCCACCATGGAGCTTGCTGAATGCTCCTCCCTGCTTTTATTGATCGAGGGTGTGTGAGTTGGAAGTTTTGGGTGTCGGTTGGCCATTAGAGTAGTTTGTGTGTGCATTATAGCTTTGGCAAGTACAACAAACCTGAAGGGGAAACAAGCAAGTGCACTCGCCTTTCTCGAACCTCTACCCGATTAAAGGGAATGAAAAATCCATTAGTGTTTCTTAGATGGGTTTACAGGCGGCTAATGAGCTGATATTTAAAACTTGTCACTTGCTGTGTCTCTCGCTCTCCCTCTCTCTCTCGCTCCTCTCGTTTTCTTTCTGTTGTTGGCTGCCCTCCAGGACAAAGCATCAGTGGGTCTATCGGGGTGCCAGTATTACTCTGTATCAGCAAAATGTCAGCCAGGAACATGAACATGCACACGCACACACACACATACACAAATGTTCATACTGCATATCCAAAATGCCTATTACCATCGAGTGTAAGGACGTATTCAATGTGGACAACCTTAATTTGACTCCAGTAATATTGGTTTATAATAGAGTGTGGGACTCAAATGAACTATTTCTGTTTTGTTTTTAATTATGCACAAGAAAAAGCTTTTCAAGCTCAGACTGGAGTGAAAAATTATACTTTTTGTCCTCATTAAAAATCACCTCACCTTCCTAACCACTGAGTGATAAAAAGGGCAATTTCATCACGAGTCAATGCCTCGTCTTTCATGCCAGTCGTCACTGCATAGGCAAAAGCTGCGTCGGGTAGATTGCCTATGGACCATAACCACTCTAGTTGCAGTGCAGGAAATATTACCTCAGTAATCTGCAGCAAGAGGCATTTCAGCAGGAAATGGCTCCCTGCGCTGGGCTGTATATACGGCTAGGGCTGAGTCGAGCTCATAATTCAATGCGGCCGTTGGCACTTTTCATCCTCTGTCTGCTGGGGTTGGGTACTGGCTAAATGACAGTGAAAGCCACAATGGCACTTGGCACTACCGTTGCTTTATGACTAGCAGAGACCCTGGGGCACCATGACTGGAGTGCTAAGTGAGAACGCGTTGCCAATCACTTGATATTAATCTTTCTGTGATCAGCAGGCAGCCAACAGGCAGAGGGGAAACCCAAGGTGGGGAGGAGCTGGGAAGTGGACCGAGCTGGTGCATGGCCGACAGAAATTAGCCATGTGTTGTCCCTCACACACAAGCATGCACACACGCACAGACACAAAGACAACCTCCTACACACATCACAAACACAACTGCATGGTCAGGATAATGAAGATACTGAGGCCATGAATCCTGATTCTCACAGGCAAACGCTGCTCCACCATCGAACTTCAGTCTGGTCACAACAAGAAGCTAAAATGTAATGTGTAAACGGAATCAGGTTCAGCCATTAAAAACTCACCATGCATCATCTCTGTGTTGATATGGGAAAACTATGGGGGCACAATTAATCAAAATATAATTGAAACTGCAATATGACCAAGCAGGAGCTGCCAAATTTCACAACATTGTTTTGAAATGTTAACACCATAAATGATGTTAACGATGCAATTCCGGGAAACCTCTGCTACAAAGCTGCCCATGTCTTCAGCAAATATTCTCCAGGTGTTGTTTGGTTGATCCAACAAAGATCACATTTGTTTTATTTTCATTCTCTCTCTCTGTCGATACTTAAAATTGATCATATTCCAAGTCCTCCACATGCTTCCATTCAATCTCATATTGTAGGCCTGCTTGGTATGTAGTTCAGGGAGGATAAGACTTTTGACAATACCAAATCAAATGCGGAGGTTTCAGTTTTAATTAGTTTTGATTCCAATTCATGGATTTCAGGGCATATTTTAAGTTATTTTAAGAGTTAAACTACAGTTTATCATACACTTAATTTATGGTGTGTGGTTTGGAGTGGAAATCAGAGTAACAAATATTCAAATTTTGACTGGTTTTGATTGTGGCACTAATATTGATTTTACTTTGTGATTGCCAGACACATAAGACTTATAGTCTGTGATGAAGAGCCATGGCCTTATATGCTATATTTAAAGGATGAGCTGTGATAATTAATAAGCAAACAGTGTATGGTTGACCTTTGGCTGTGACAGTATGAGTCATATCCGCGTGCTAAATGTCTGAGCATTATTTCCTCAGATAGTCATATGACAGGACTGACAATTCGGCGGAAAGGAACGTCAGTGCTTTCTTCAGAGCCTTACGCAGGCAGCGCAGACAGCTGCTCCGCACCGCCGGGAGGCTGCGTAATGTTCGTAGCAGCCGTTGGGGAATGAATGGCTTTTCGTTCCGTCGTTGACGTAAACCAGACGAGTTTTTTTTTTTCGTACCGAGCGGAGAGGAGATGCACACGGCACTCGAGTGAGGTAACTATATAAAAAAACCCATTCGTTATCATTCACTCCCACAACATGGACTCGGGCGGCGAGTGCTCCGGCGTGCAGACGTTTGGAACCGTCGTTGTTAGCGCTAGTTACGGACTCAGATTGTCTGTGACAGCCGTGCTCTTTGTCGGCTCGCAGCTAATTTCCTGTGACTCGTCTGCTAGCTTAACGTTAGCAGCGCTGAGTATGTTTTCAGGCTAACGCTAGCCTGTCCGACATCCGGCTGCTCTGACTAAAGTAAGCGGGACAGGGCGGAGTTCAGCTCGTATTTCAGGCAACGTTTCGGGCCACTTTTGTATGTTTGCGACTAATTGTGTGGTGCTGATCTGAGCCGTTTTGGTCGGTGAAACCGCTGCGGCTGTGTGAACACGTTTCTATCACGCGGAAGAGACGCCCCGCTCGCGCTGTGTTGCTTAATGCGCAGCACGTGCGGCGGTGAAGCCCCCTCCGGCAGTCCATAGCCCGGTGGAGCCGCCTGGCTGCTCCGCCGCGGTAACGAACAGCGACACTTTCCCAGTTTTGAGCTTAGACGCGGGGTGGATTTGGTTGTTGGCCATAAGTACAGTTTTTATTCATCCACAGGACGGAATAGCTTCGAGTGGGCGCCTCCGCTCTGACCCGATTGCCTTAGGTCTATGGCAAATTGAGCCGTGTCATTGTCTCGCGGTTTATATTATAACGGAGTTGTCAGTGTTATCCATTCAGTTTTGACTTGCTTAGAAGGAGGACTTTTTTGTACATGCAGTAATAAAAATAAATAAATAATGTTTTTAAGGAAGCGCAAATAAAGACAAAAGCGACCATCCAAAATCTGTTACTTTCAATACGAAGAAGGGCAGACCTTGCAATATGTGCAACAAGTCCTCAGGGCACATTCACACGTATACTGCCACCCTCAACACACGGACTGTGACACATTTCAAGGAAATTCAATTTGTAATACTCAATGTTGTTTTTCAGTAAAGAAGTCTTATCTATAAAAGGAAAATATATTTAACATGTATCCTACAATGCATAGATGATGGGCCTTCGATTTATTGAATTCATTAAATGACTCATTGGTCACCTTGAGATTACCTGAAATTGAATTGCAGCTGAAATTTACTAGTCCTGCAAATTTGCTTTAAATGTATGTATTTGATTGTGAAACAGTGACTCAACACCAATTCAAGGAAATTAAATTTTGCTTCGTCAAACAAGGATGATTAATTGCCCTACAGGATTTAACAGACAACTGTATTTGATGTGTATCATAAAATAAAGCTACAAATGAAACGGCCAGTGGAATTTACAGACACTTGACCTGTAATTAAAATCACTGAATCAAGGGGTGGTGGTGATTTTATTACAGAAAAGACTGTTTTGGTGGTCTTTCTTCAGTACATTACTGTTGCGCTTTAGAGCAGCAAAACATGTTCTCTGGGTTAGCTAAGGATAACTTGATAAGTCAAAGTTTCAGTGGTTACATGTGAAGTCATCAGCGTTTAAAATGATCTGTGACTTTGATGGACTTGCAACCTATGCCTCCACGTATGGATGAAAAGTGCAGGCCTTGTATAGTGTTTATCAGACCAGAACAGCAGCTTTAATGGGCAATTGTTGTAATTCCCCTTTAAGCATTACATTGCGTAACCCTATTAACAACTTTGACGTACCAGTACTACTTTATGATTACAGCATACAGATTCAGAATGACATAGGGCTACTATTAAGGGACCTCCATCATATTATTTTGGTTTTTTAAACTCATGTGTTGGGTTTAATGAATAAGTGTTGGCTTTGTAATATAGTAAACACATTCAAAGTTCATGATATTTACATCCCAAGATGTGTAGTTATACAACTGTGAGGCAGGGCTGAGCTGAAGAAAAGCAATAAAGCTCAGTTAACACTTGTAGAAGGGACATACAAGGGACAAATTCTCATACTGCCTTAAATGTTGTTTTAGAAATTGTGTTTTCATCTCAGCTTTATTCAGGAAACATCCAAAGTAAGCTTTCTGTATCCGGACAGAAAAGTGAGGTTTGTATGTGGAACTGTGCAGGAGGTCTTGCTGCTTATTTTTGGATTACATTGGCTTTTGGAGAAAGCAAAAACAGTCAATACTGGATTGCATAAATCATATTGTTGCATCAGTTGTTTAAGGTTCATTGTGACCCAAGCTGCAGTGTAAGGACATCATTTGCATATATTCATATTGATCATGAATCCATCTTTTGATCTAAGAATAATCTCCCAAAATCAGATGTTATCAAAGTAGCTTTTGGTGATTTTTCTTGTGGATTACTTGTGGAATCTATGTTGATATCAGTTTTGGTCATGCGATACAATGAACTTGAACCCTGATACTCACAGTGCAAACCAGTAAATCTAGATGTGGCTGGTCTGTTTGTTTTAAAACTCACAGTGTTCACAATCTACTCCACATGTAACACCGTTCCCACACTACAGCCGTTTTTGCGTTTTTTTTTTTTTTTTAAGACAACCATGAAGCTGTTTCTTACATTTGTATTTTGTTGATAGTCTTATCAACCACTGTGTTTTTCTAATGTTAGTAGACCAGGCCGATGCAAATCTGTCATTGTGTGTTGACAATAAATGCTTGAAGATTACTTTGTCTAAATTGTGGATTTAATGATGAACAGTCTTTGTCCTTTTTATCTCTGGAGTAGAATCACCACCAAAGAAATACCTTGTTTAAGAGCAAGGTTTAGACATTTTTTATGGAAAGATAAGTACATCAGAAGCAACCAGTTCTTTCCACATGAAAATTACTACATCATTGGTAACTGAGAAATTTGAATGTACTGCTTTTTGAAAATGTATTATGTTTTACTCTTTTCAGTTTATTCATGTACATCAAAATGAAATGCTAAAGTGTGGTGACTGTCCAACCAATAGCACAAATATACCTACACAAACATACAGCATGAGTAGTTGGTCAGATGGTTGATCCACACAGTTCCCTGACTGCTCAAACATGCAGACGCACACATTCCCTTCCTGTGCTCCCCGCCTCCTTGTACAAATTAGTGAAGTTACTGGACTTGAAATCCTCAAAACATTCAACCTGCTACTTATGTCAGTGCTGTTGTGAACCTTTTGTTGTGGTGTTAACATCCCTGTCCTTTTTGCCTTATTTCTGTGTAGAGGTAAGAATCATCTGTGTTTTTTTTCCCACTGTGTTATATTATTTGGCATGTTCATGGTATACTGCTGAGTTGATTGTTGTGTTTACTTGTCTACGTGTCCTTTAGCCTTGAGTTCTTACACTCTTTTTCACTACATTGAACATGCTTCCAGGCCAGAGAGCATCAGCCATGCACCTGCGTCTCACCACAGTGATTACATGCAATTTTCTACTTGCGGCTCATTTATATCACCCGAGGAACTCAGGACTAAATACAGCATCTTCCCCTGGTGACAATGACTAAACAACTTAGTGATACAAAGTGTGGTCTGACTCTCTAAGAACTTCAGAGAAGTTTTATTCGAACCTGCATGTGTCATGGTGTCCCATAGCCCTATTTGATACCACGCTGGGATGCGAAATGTTTGTTGAATGATGCAACATGTCATACTTTTTTTTGTTTTTACTCACAGAGCCTCTTTAAGACAGTTAAATTGCCATAGAGAAGGTGGGCATTTGCATTTCAAAGATTTATTTCACTTTTGGTCATCACTTTGTCTAATAGCTAGGTTGATGACAAGCATGTTGGAATATACAGTACTCTTGCTGTCTTTTCTTCTACTATATGAGCTACAAAATGACACCTCTTGTCAGACTGGCTGTTGAAAGATATAGCATTTCTCTATCACTGCGAATATCCCAGGTGCTTGAGCCTGAGATTTGCAGGAGACCTGCCCCATAGTTTATAGCAAATTCCACAATAGCTGCTCTTGATCAGAAGATTGCTAGTTAGCCGTGTGAAAATGAAAACCTTGATCAACGTTGATGTTTTTATTATTCCTCCTTCGAGTGTTTTGCAGTAGTTTGTCTTTATTTTTGGCTACTTATACTTATTGTTCACAGTTACACTAAGCTGTGATGATTTCACATTTCGTATGTCAGCGTTATGTAATGTCTCATTTGGCAACCTCATCACTGTCAAATAAATGTTTATGTGATGGGCACAATGAATACAGCTATGAAGCTGCCTTCAGAGATGGTCAGCATGCCACATATGCCACCTGTTTTCAGGTATCTTCTTCCCTCTTTTACTTCAGTGAGTCTCTTGATATAATAGCAGATTTTTGTCCTCCAAGAGTCTCATCGACCATCTGCTGTGAGTTGGTTCCATGTGACTGCTGATATCTGTAATCTTTTGTGTGCCTCAGACATTACTAAGAAAACCTCCTCACTAATATGTTTTTATTTTTCCATCCTAGCAAACCGTGTGCTCAATCTGCACCAAGGGCAGACTTTTGACTGTGTAGTTCCCAACAGCATGTCACAATTCTAGAGCTCATAGTAACACAATGCCTGGCAAACCAATTGGAAATTTTAAATGTGGTTTCCTTGATCATAATTTAATGGATAAGAGTAACAGACATCTCAGTGGTAAGCCATCACTGACCACTGCTTTCTTCATTTGAAATGATCACAAGTAGCATATTAAATCAGTTCGGGACAGGTAAGCAGCTTGGTCAAAGAGTCATTATAAACTTCATATGCATTCCGCAAGCAATTACCTTTAATGTTTTAACCTCAAAGAGCAGCAGAATTTCATCATAGTTCTTTTACTCTTGGAGTGAAATGTGTGAAGTACAGAGTGAACTAAAATGGTTTCACTCCCATTTATTAAAAATCTAAATTCAATGTTTTTTGTTCACAAGGTCTTAAATTTTGTGGTGCGTGTAATTAAAAATACTGTTGAACTGGTTTCAGCAGTTTTAGTACATGCCTATCACAAGCGTGACACAGGTGTATTGTATATTTCAAGAAATAAAAATATCAGATCAGGATGAGTGACATGAACAAAAACCTCTATTTATGGGCTTACTTGTTTTGTAACAGTAAAGGCCAAACAGTCAATACCATTTCCGGAATATGTTGTTGTTGTTGTTTTTTTGTTTTTTTTCTTCATTCCTTTCTTAGTTCCCTTCCAGACACAGGCTTGATACAGAGATGAGAAGGATGTGGTCGTGTGAGAATCATATGAAGCAGCTTAAGGCCAAAGTAATTTTTTTCCTTGTGAAATAACAAGGTTCCTGTGGTCAATTACACTGACCCAGAAAAGACATGGGAAAGTATTTTTTGAGGCAAGGAGTAATATATCACTAAATTTTTCATAACTGACAAAAATCTGATTTATTAATAAGTTTTCCATCCATTCAACTTGATGAAATATGTGTGATATGTTCAGTTTATTAAAAGAAACAGGCAGCATTCAGATAATCTAATAGTATTTGTAAAACTTAAAGAAAGTAAAAATTTCTTATGGTTACATTATGTTGAGTGAAAAAAAAAAAGAATAATAATGGTCTGCAAGGTCACAATGAATATTCAAGATAAACTCTGCTGCTCTTGATTCTTCTCTTGACACTGGAACTTGTATCCCTCAAATTCAACTCGTTGGTATGATATGGTAAATACCAGCAGGGGTTGACAAGGAACTGTCATACTGGATGCGAGTCATTTTCAAAGACTTGAACTGCTACTGCAGAACACTGGCACTGAATCACTTATATTAGAACAACTCACTATGCCTGGTGATAGCAGAAACCATGTCTTTTTATTTGTAAATTTTCAAGGTAATAATTAGTCAACCCTGACTGAAAAAGAACAGCTGGGTTTGTGATTTAGCATCAATAGCAGCAGTCCTTTGTTGCAATGTACCATCTTCTTGGCTCTCCCAACTGCTGTTAATCAAGGAGAAGCCATTATTTTGGCAGCATTTGGTTTTTGTCATAGCTGAAGAATAGGTTATTTTTATTTATTTATTTATTTTTTTTCCCCCTTTGAAAAGTTTTTTTTTCCTCATAGTTGAAGTGATTGATGTAGCAAACAGTTCACACATTGAGTACATGGAAGCTTGATTAAAAGCTTAATACAGATGAAGTTTTTAAACTCCATGTATGCTCCCTGCTATGAATTGGATGGAAGTTGAACTGTTGTGCCCAAGAGTAAACACCAGTAGTCCAGGTAATTTTGATCACTTTGTTCCACTAACCACAGTATAAAGTACCCTTCTGTTCTGAATGCTTCAAAATAACAACAACAAAATAACTCCTCCACAAATGCAACAGCCTTATAAAAATTACTGTGAAAGAGCCACAAGTTGTTCGTTGACTAGTCATGGTTAGCCAATTGGTGAGTGTAGGGCAACGAGTGAGCTCAATGTTACCATTGATAACACTGTGGGCTGATTCATTCATCATCATCAAGAGCCTTTGAAGGAATCACAGTCTGAGAACACAGTAGGTGTTGTCACTAGGAAACGCTGCTTAACTTGATCTAAGGTTGGAACTAAAATACATCAGCAGAAGTTGTAAATGGACATTGAGTAGCACATATAGATGGGACTAATAAGTATGCTGTGGTGTTACTGTGAAAACAAATTTGACAAATTCTAATGGGTGGGAAGGAAACTGCTGTTTTTAACCCTTTGAGAAAACTTGAGTAAAGTTTCAGGTAACCTTAATGCTAGAAGAGTATCTTCTTGATCTGAAGTAAAGTGTAAATGGATGAGCCTGAGTTTTACTTCTTTCTAATATTTTTCCACAGTCCATGTTTCAGCAGAATTGGAAAATCCCCCTTGTACAGCAGAATAAGGATTGGGGGCCAAACAGGAGGCATCGTACTACGGTGAGTAGCGTTTCACATTATAATAATTGGATTACTTACTTGTTCTGAGACAAAGTAATTACATCATAGACAACTAAGGAAAAGCAGTGATGGTAATGTGCTGCTTTCTGCATTAATATTCCTTTGATTGTAACAGTGTGACTGTGATGCCTGGTGTAGTCCAGCTTACTTACTTATTTATTTATTTATTTGTTTGTTTGTTTGTTTGTATAATAGAATATTAAGTTGTAAATGTAAAAAAAAATCAACCAGTCTCAATTTAGTGAGAACATTTTTCGGGTTACATTGTTAATTTGTATCGCCTACTTTTCAGATTGAGCTTTATGTTTCACACTATATAACTTAATAGAGATTCTTTTGTTTCTCTCATTGGCCAAACACAGAAAAATTGTAATCAGGAAAACACAGCGAGCTCTGTTACAGCTTAGAGAGTGTTTGCTTTAAAAAAATCAGTCCTGGTTTTGTTCCAGCCTATCTGCTGTGAGGTTCATAGGTCACTACTGTCTCATGTTTAGAAACACTGTCTTGTCGAACAACCGTAAAGTAGGCTTGTAACCACACTTAATGTCAGCAGCTTTGACTCAGAGTAACATCATTCACGCTTCGGCCAAACTTAATTTCACACAACACTTATTCAAGCGCACACAGTGGTAAGTAGCCTGGCCTCCAGTTCCTACATGTATTTAAAATAGGAAAGAAATCAGTGTTGATTGAGCAGTTGTATTTGTCTTGGCCCTCTCAATGTGTTGACTGGTACCGCATGGTCTGTAAGCAATATGACTACTTCTAAAAGTGAACATAGTTTGGCTATTGTGGCTGTTTATTTGTGTGCATGTTTTATTTTTGTTTGTTTGGCTGTTGTTTTTTTTTTTTTGGTGAGTAATTTGGACAGAAATTTCAGTGCCAACCATTATCCCTGTCTACAACTAAATTTTGACCAACTGTGTTTCAGTATTTCTGAAATACCAATAAAAAGGCTTGTTGTTCACAATCTCTTGATCTTGTTATATTGTCGCTGATAAGCTAGCAATGTCGTCAGGTCGATGATCAAGGCTTTTAGGACTCAACAAGTCCTTTAACTTGGCTATGGCCATTTTAAAATTGTAATCTTTATAAAATAAAATGGCTGTTAATTAGTGATTCAAATATGTATTGCTCTTGCCATGCTTTATCAAAACACTAGCTAGTAGCTAACTTCTTGTGTATTATTTTTCAATGATCTGGGACCTTTTTTGTATTCTTCCCTCTGAATTAAATTTTTTTCATGGTTTTATTCTTTTTGTTTGGTATTCAAGCTCACACAAGCCAGCATTGTGCAATCTGTTGCCACCAGCTTCACTCGCTGTGAGGAGGATCACGCTCCTTGTTATTAACATTTAACCTAGTATTTGTGGCCTGCACACAGTACAAATCTCTTGCACAGTATTCTCTCATGTTGTGCATGCTGTAAATCCAGTCAGACTTCACTAACAAGCTGGCTGCCAAGACCTGTTACCGTGTTTGTGTGTCTGCAGTGTGCCATCTTACCATTATCCTGGAGTATTCATCATCTGACCTCTGTTTACTATTATCCACCCCGACCACTCACACATCCACCACCCACAGGCTTCACAAGAGACCATGTGAGGATCATTTGACTGAAATGATATTGCTGCTTCAGGCTTTCTAGAGCGGGGCAAAACAAGCTATTTGTTACACAATTCTCACCAGAGACTTTATTGTAGTGCAGGAGGCTCCCTGGTCCTGTTATTAGATATATTATGATAAAGGTAGCAGCTCAGGTGGTTTGAATGATTTTTATGTGTGATATACATGATTATTGTCCTGATTCCTGTGGTGTTTTTTGTTCAAGAAAATCCAGTTGGTATTGTTCTCCCTCATCATGGTCTTTTATCCACCATACAATTGAGTTTCACTCTACGCAAAATGATTATATCTTTCTTGACTATCATAATGGAATTTAAAAGTGACAATATACCAGTACATTAAAAAAGGCTCTAAATGAGATTTAAAAATAAATAAAAAAACAATATTCAAGTGCGTAAATACCTGTGAACAATTTGGATTCATACTTGGTTAAAAATTACTCTGCAGTCTTGGCATTGATGTGCACATAACACCTGGGTGACGCTAAGTTTAGCTCTTTTCCTGGTGTAGCATCTTTGGAGCACGGACAGTCTGAACAGTCCTATAACCTGTCCAGCAGGGTGCCGTTACCCCAGAAACATAGTGGCAATACTGAGCGTGAGTGGCAGCCATGAAGTTTTAAGAATACAGAATCGCCAATCGCCAGTGAATCTCACATATAGGTGCTGACACTTTTAGTAGAGCAACAGCATGGGGATGAGACACTGTCAGTTTTCATAGTAAGTAGCAGCTCACTCTTTCCTGACTTTTTTGTGCTCTGTGAGTACACATGTTAACATTGCTCCTTTCAGTAGTGTGTGTCCTCTGTCAGAAAAGAAAGGCAAACTTCATTGGCAGTGGAAAAAAGCTGTCAATCAGATCTTTTTTTGCAGGTTCACCTACATTTATAAAGCCCCCATAACAGTCAAAATCTTAAAGTAGTGGATCTGAGATCTCTGCATTGAATATGTTCACACCGATTTTCCATGGGTTAGAGTTAATGAAATATATATTAATTATATAGGAATATGTTGGTATTCTATGCATTCCCCACACATGATTACAAAACATAGTTACTGTTGTGATCCAGAAACAGAAAAGCAGTAGAAGATGGACGGATGGATGGACAGAGTTAAACATCAACTTCAACCAAAAAAAAACCCAAAAAACTATTTCTCGATAACCCTGTACCGAGTATGTAATGAAAAAAAAAAATATTAATTATCAATCTTTAAAAAAAAAAACAAGACAAGGAAAAGACCAAGAAGCAATCACCCAAAAGCCTGTAATAAAACATTTTCAAAATTCTCAGTTTCAAATCCTCCACAGCGGAGGGAACAGTGACTGGTAATCTGCAATACAACATTTTTTAGTATTTGTTCATCGTACTGGGTACTAGCAGTTAGCACATCCCCAGTCATTCCCACCTTAACAAATTACTCTACATCTCACCATCGCTTTGCTGTCTCTGTCCTGTTTTCACAGGAAACCCGAAGTGAAGGGAAAATGCGAGTCCACGTGCACACCAAGTTCTGCTTCCTGTGTGTGCTCACCTTCCTCTTTCATCAGTGTAGCCACTGCCATGATGATGGCCACACCCATCAGCACAGTGGACATCACCATGTTGACCACAATCACGTCCACAACGACCTGCAGATTTCTGAGGCTCCGTATGTGAGAAGAGCCACTCTGTCACCAGAGTCCAACAGTCACCAAGGGGACACACTAGAGGAGGAGCAGCGCTTCTACATCCAGCAGCTGTTCACACGGTATGGCCAGAAGGACCGGCTGGATTTCCAGGGATTTCAGAGTCTGCTGTTTAGCCTGGGTTTGGGTGAAGTGAAGATGGTAGGTGTGGATCATGAGGAAATGGGCCATGATCATGTAGCCCACCTTGACTTGCTGGATATGCAGGAGGGGCTTCATTCACATTCATCCACCAGTGAAGGCCATGATCAGGGTCACGTGCACGGACATGATCATTCACCCGACAAGCCTGGCTCCCAGCATCCACACACAGAACGAGTTGCCGCACGGTGTACCCAGCAGACTACCGCAGCCAATCCAGCTGGTGGTGCACACATAGGGGATGACCATAAACACGATCATAATCATGACCACGATCATGGACATGATGGCAAACATAATCATGATCGCACCAAGGTAAAGGAGAGTGACCATAAACACTCTGATGGACATGTGAAAGACGCACAAGATCATGATCATGATCATGAACATGAACATGAACACCACCATGATCATGCACATGACAAGGAGCACAAACATGTTCAGGTCCAGTCTAACCATGAAGACCTGAACTCTCAACCTCACAGTGGTCATGACCACGTTGAACATGACCATGATCACAATCATGTTCATCAAATACAGAACGGCTCAGACATTCCTCCTATCAATCTGAACCAGGCGCCCTCTGCCCACCTAGAGCCATCCCAAATCCCTCAGGAACTTCAATCCTCTCCTGCCCCGACAGAAAGCTGGACCAAGAAACCCAGAAATCCAGCACGGGCCAGAGGTCAGCGGGGCCGGAACAAAGGCCCTTCACTTCTCCCTCCTACATCTGATGACCATGACAATAATCATGAACATGGGCATGGTCACAGTCATTCTCACAAAGATAAGAGAGAAGCACCAGCAGCGCCCACCATCCCAACTTTAACGGACACTCTCAAGTCTGGACATCCAGGTGGACTGTCTCATCAGCATGAGGAGGTATGACTTCTTTAAACTAAGAATCTGCTGTTATTTTGTAATTTGTGGCTTGATTCATGTCAAGGTACAAAGGAGGGTGTGATTCTCTACACTGAATTTTTTTTGTCATTTTTATTTCTTGTAAGATTATTGTTGCTTTGGATTTTTACAGACTGTCTGGATTCTCACAGATGAAGCAATGTTTTAAAACTATTTTGATTATTGCTGTAATATGATTTGGGGAGAAATATGTTGGTCTTTAAACTGAAACACTGAAATCTTTGGCTTTGCTCAAGGAAAAAGTTAGTGTTGTTGATACTACTGAAGTGTTAAAGTGATGCTTACATCTCATTTACAGTGAAACACTTTTTCAGGTAGACTTTGTATAGGGTATTACATAAAGAGTATGTTGAGAGTTGTATATTGTATTAATCTGTTATTGCCGGCATTGGTATCATCCCTAAAGCCAATTTTCTACCGCTTGTGTCTCTAGTGCTTGAACTTGACTCAGCTCCTCACTTACTATGGCCTGAGTCCTGAGTCCCTCATCTCCCCCAGCCAGTTCACTTACCTGTGCCCTGCCCTGCTTGACCAGATAGATAGTCGTGTCTGCATCCGCCATTACCACCAAATGGATGTTGAGCAGGAAGCTTTGGAGCCTCCCAATTCAGGTAAGAGCCATGTGTATTATTGATCTAGACCCATTCTGACTGAAAAAAAACTTGTGTTGTAGAATACAAAGCCAAAAAACAATGTCTCAGACTCCATGTCTGATACATTGCTGCTTTGGATATAATTGTATTTTTTCTTAAGATGGGAGCAGTAAAAGGTCTAATGGGTACACTGAGGAAAAATATCCTGACACTAGAGTGGTTGTTATACCACGCATCACCTTTACCGGCACTATTTTCCCAGTGTGCTTTGTATTGTTGAAAACACGGAGTTAGCTGTTCCTTGTCATGTTTAGATAGGAGGCTGAACAACATTCAGGTCTGCAAAATATTTCGAATGTTTTACTCTGCATCTGGATTTTAAAAATCAATAGCCCTTTCACAGAGCAAAGCAGCAAATGGCAGCATTGACTTCAGCAGTTCATAACCTCAACATTCCCAAATGTTGGAGACTCACATCTGACTTTAGAGCAAAGCTGGGGCCAAATAATATGTTTTCAGATAACTTTTATCTGAAAGATTAAAATTAAGATTAAAGCTCAATTATTATAGCTTTCCAATTCATTATCATTTCATTATCATTATCATTTCTTTTAACCCCTCCTGCTGATAACCACCCATTCTGCACTATACAGATATACTATACAGTACTATACTATACTATAGTCTGTATAGTACAGTATTGTACTGTACCTAATTTGCCATCCATCCATCTTGTACCACTTTTCCGTTTCCGGGTCGCGGGGCTGCTGGAGCCAATCCCAGCTCGCATTAGGTGAGGGGCGGGGTACACCCTGGACAGGTCACCAGTCACCATGACAGGGCCAACACACAGACAGACAGAGACGAACAACCCAAATTTACCTAATTTACTTGATTTTGTTAACACCCTTATTGTACATTAATTTTGCCAGCCCAGAGGTTGAGAACCACAAACTTAGCTATTACTCAGTTTTGAAAAATAACTTGATCTCTATAAAGTTGATATACAAGTGTAAGTCATTATTTTTATCTGGTATCTGGTGCTGTCTGTCTTCATAATACAGAAACCTAGAGACAGCAATGATAATAACTGAGGTGAATCAGGAATTGTAACCATCATCCCCTGGGTATGGCCACTTTGGTTTACTCCGTCCTTCCTCATTTTCAGTACATGGAGAGGGCAGTCCCTCTGCAGATGAGGATCACTATTTTTCTCATTTTCAAAGTAGCAGTAAATATCATCAGGGATCAATTTGAACACTGACATTAATTTAGAAAATAGTATCTTATAGTAATTTGAGAACACATCTGAGACCCCAAGAGTCAATAAATACACTGTTACTGACTCATCCCAAGCTTTTTATATTTACACACCACCAAGGCTTGTTTAACTTTTATTTAGACAACTAATACTGGCTCCACCGTGTGTCACTGAAGAAGGAGTGTTTCTTTTTTTTTTTTTTTTGGGGGGGGGGGGGTCTGTTCATCAAGTGCAAACATTAATGTTTAATTAATGCTTAACATATCATGTGACACTGAAGAACTATAAACTTACCTGTAGTGCTTTGACTTACCTCTGTGACTTTGTTTGCCTTTGTTATTATGGCAATGAACAACTGGCTCTGTCATGTGCTGACCACCGAGCAATTGAGCAAATTTTATCATTGTCTTTATGACAGAAAAGACTTTCTGAAAGAGTGATTTGAGCTCCTAATATCTGAATAAACACTATCCACAAAGAAAACTCTATTCTAATTCTAAAAAGCTGTCAGATGAGCTGTGAAGGTCAGTGTTAAACCCTGCCCTGGGACCTCACAGTGTTTGTAAAGTTTATGAGAATTCAAATGATGAAATCACAACGTTTCAAAGTTAATGAGTTACAGGTCATGAAATAAAGCTCAAAGTCATAAAAGTTCATCATAAATCACATCATGTCCAGTATTTTCACTGTCTGCACACAAAACACACAAAAACTGGCTGCAAATCTTTGATGCTTAGGATTCATGTGTTACACTAGTGTGTGTATGTGTTTGTTTGTATGCACCTGTGTGAGGGAGTGTAAATCTGTACAGCCACCCCACACCTGGAGTAGAAATGTATTGTGGATAATCAATCTAACAATGCGTTTGCTGCATACACTGTACTCTCGTGTGTTATTATGCCTGCAGTGTAATTGGGTTTAGTTTTATTGTATATTATGCAAAGTGGGGAAGAAGCTGTGAAGAGTGGATAATCTGGAAGGTGTGAGGTCATAAGATGTTCAGCGCAACACATTTTTTTTAAATTGGATGTTAGAAGTGTTTTAATGACACAAAACCATCTGAGCAGCAAAAGTGTCTAGTGCCATTTTGCACACGCCACAATTTAGCACTACGGATGAGATGACACTGGGAAAGAAACTCAAGTTCAACTGTGAGATTGGAGGAAATGGTCTTGCTCTTAAATCTTTAATTATCAAAGGAAAATGCCCCTCTGGAGACACCTGTATCACACGCGCCTCTGGCAGTGTGCCGCCTCTGAAAACAGTTATAAAAATGGTAATGACCATGAGGATGACAGCACGCAGGAGTCAAAAGGACAGGAATGGCTCCTCATTAGTGGGAAACTAGAGGTTCTAGTTTCTATTGGTGGTATTGGTGCACCAAGACTCAGCCACAGACACTGCCGCACACCGCAGAGCTAATGCTCATTTACCACCTGCTGCCATCCATGGGGGAGCTGAGAAAATTTGCAATGGGTTTCTCTCCGGTCCCCACACCCATCTCTTTGTGTACTGTGCCAATTAGGAGAATCTAAGCAACACCACTGGGCCATTTCTCTGAGCTATGACTCAAAAGAAATGTGTAATTGGAGAGAAGGCTAAGACCAGTGGGTCTCAGTCTCCTCCTTTCTGTTCACTTACCACCGCCCCCTGCCTCCCTCCCTCCCTGCCTCAAACCTGTGCTACTTCCACTTCCACAACTACATAAAGGTAATGAGACAGAGAAGTAAATGAGCTGCCAAGTGCAAAGTGTTGTTGGACTGATGAGCAGCAGCCTGTCAGGGTTACATGCTGTTCACGCCTGATGCAACAAATAAGAAACAAGTCGACTGTGGAATCTGAACTTTTGAAGGCACATTGGTGTAACATTAAAACAAGGAAGAGAGGATTATTAAGGACATTTTCAACTATGATGCAAAAATAAATTTAGCCCATCCTCTTTGTCCTTCTCAATATGCACAGTCAGTAAAGGGGAAGCTGTAGCAGAGGTTACTGTGTGTAGTTCACTGCTCCGTCTTTGTCTGTCAAACTGCTGTCGAGTTATTGCATTTGAAATATTGTTAGCCATCTCTCCAACTCAGCAGAAAGAGATGATGGGTGAGCCGAAAGTTGTGTGAACCAGGTGCCACAATTTGGGGATTTTTCACTTGACCTTATCATTAAAGTGGAAAATGGAATATAAATGTCAATTATTTATTTTCTCCGACCTAGGTTGTTTTCTGTAAAGTGTGAAACTACATGGAAGGTGGATTTTGTCACAGGCCTTAATGCTGCCTTCACTGCACACTCAATGGATGTTTGTGGCATACAAAGTGCAGATACAGGAATCCTCCACCAACCAGGGACTACAGCACACAACTTCATGGTTTGTGTCTGTTGTCAGAAGATGCAGGAAAACCCATGATGAGATGGTGGATTTACTTATTATTTCTTATTATTATGTCAATGTCTGCATCTTTACTTCAGATATTTCCCAAGGAGGAACTAGACCCTCCTGTGTTCAGACTATTTTTGGTAGTATTGTTTTAAATCCTGCAGCTGTGTAACAGGATATACAGGGCAGAATTGCTTTATTCAGCCCTTCTAGTCTAGTCTTCTAGCACCTGTGGTCAATTACTGTTATTAGTCAATTTCATGGCTTTTGTCTGTGTTGTGTTATGAACCAAGATCTATATTATTGCTCCGTAGTCTGGATACATATATATATATATATATATATATATAGGATACATATATATATATATATATATATATATATATATATATATATATATTGACTCTGAGAACAGAAGAAATAAATTCCATAGATTTAAACCACAGGTTCTATGGTGAACAACTGTATTCACAAAACAATTGACCAGTGTTGTGACATGGGTCTTCTAAAACTGCAGACAGAAATCAGTTGTCTGTAATCTAACTGCTGTGTTTTAGCGGGCCGCTGCACATATGAATGTCAGCAGTGAAGGGCCCAGCGTCACTTCAGCAAACATCCCACCAGCTTTGCTGTTCCACTGAATTTCATAGAACATTAAACATTTTGTCTCCTGTGACGAAAGAATTTTCCCTCTCTCTCGCTCTGTCCCTCACTGTTTTGAGACGCGTCCTGGTCTGACAGTTTAAGTGATCGTACACCTTTCAAAGTTCTTTTCTTCTGTTTCGTGTCATGTGTCTACGGCCTTGAATGAAAAATGGGGCAAGTCGAATTCTGCTGAAATGTCACTTTGTGTTTCTTGCTTGTTCAAGTGTCATGTGTCATCCCAAGGACACAGTAGATTGAAAACCTCTCGAGCATTCTTTTCTTTAGATGTGAACAGGATGTGAAAAGTACACTAAACTGACAGTCAAATAGTTGTCTTTATTCTAAATAATGGAGCTGACTGGGTAAGATCAGCCAACACCAACTGATCATGTGCTTGTTGAAATTTCACTTGTTTTTTTCCAACTAAATATCAGAAGCATCATGTGACTGCAAAGCAAAATGAAGCTCCTGTAAAGTAAATACTCATCTCTCATCCCTTGTCTTTTTCTCTCTCTGTCTCCAGTGTGGGTCTGGATCTGGGGCTTTGTGTCCATCACCATCATCAGCCTGCTGTCTCTGCTGGGTGTGGTCCTTGTGCCCATCCTCAACCAATCCTGCTTCAAGTTCCTGCTCACCTTTCTGGTGGCACTGGCAGTAGGGACACTTAGTGGTGATGCTCTCCTTCATCTGCTGCCTCATGTGAGTGAAGACCTTTAGTTGAGCCTGGTTACTTTTATTTATTTATGTATTGTGCTGTATTCGTACACTTAGTTTGCAGTAAAAAGAATCATTACTCTAATACTGTACAACCACAGTATCTGTACAAGTTTTTCATGTGAGTGCTGCTCACTGCTGGAACACAGCTCTCTTTAAATGAAAAGAGAGATCAGGAAAATATGAAAAAAATGGATAGCATGAAAGAAGGTATGTACAAAGCGTGAAAGTTGATGGCAGTCTGCAATGTTGACTTTGGAGTAAAAAAAATTTTGTAAAATTGTAATACCAATTCAGCCAAAAGCAGGCTGTAACATAACAAAATGTGGAAAAAGTGAATTGGTATGAATACTTTCCGGATGCACTGTATGTCACTATTGCATTTTTTTACTCACACTGATCAATCAGTTCTTGGCCTCAGTGGGAAGAGGCATCGGGGGTTTGATCTGTCAGACTAAGAGATACAATCTTAAGTCATCTTTTGTTCCTCTCCATGTTTAGTCTCAAGGGCAGCATGATCACAGTGAGCCCGGGACAGGCCATGCCACTAATCTGGTTACAGAGTTTGATGGGGTCTGGAAAGGACTCACAGCTCTAGCTGGCATTTACCTCCTCTTCATCATTGAACACTGCATCGGCATGTTTAAGCATTACAAAGACCAGCGGGTAAGAGGAACATGGTCCTGCTTGATGTGATGCATTGGGTGAACCTCAAGAATTTAACAAGCAGCAATAAACTGTACCTCTGGCCGCAGGGCACAAAGAGGACGATTGAGGAGGGCAAGATTGGCAGGAAGTTGTCAGATCACAAACTAAATCGACGCTCTGATGCAGAATGGCTGCACCTGAAGCCACTCAGTGAAGGTAAGAAGTGTTGGATCGTAGCCTGGCTGAAACACATTTTGCCTCTGTACGTTGTTTCTTGAGCATCTTCCTCTCTCTCTTCCAGACCCGGACAACACAGCCGTTTCATGTGACAACGGTCACAATGACACACAGCTTACAGAGCTCCAGACACCCGACTCTCCTACCAACAAGACGCCGCTGGCATCAAAGCAAGGCGACCAGTCACCAAGCAAGGAGAACGGACGCAAGGCCAAGCAGCACAGACACTCACATGGTCATGGACACTCTCATGGTGGGAACTGCCACTCAGACCAGGAGATGAAGGATGCTGGGATAGCCAGCATTGCCTGGATGGTCATCATGGGTGATGGCATGCACAACTTCAGCGATGGCCTGGCTATAGGTAAATGAGTTTGAGTGTGTATCAACTACCAAAAAAATGTGAGAATGACTTGAACTTCATGTAATGGTAATATGATAACAGACGACAGAAACAAGGGGCTTAACCTCATCGAATTTCAACAAATCAAATCAACATCCAACCTCTGCTGGTGTTACCATGTTTGTGATTTTATACAGTCCAGGTTTAAAAATGTCTCTTCACTCACAAATTTAAAAGTGAAACCCAGAAAGAGCCTCTTGGGAGGAAGAAGATGATCCACTGTAATATCTCTGAACTCAGAGCCACATAAAGGAACAACAGATTTCACAAATGGCTTTATAAAACCTTTTTTACGAAACAGAGAATAATTAATGATTCCTTTGATTCAGAGATTAAAGGTTCATTTTATCCCAGAATTAAAGGAAATGGCAAAATGGAATATTGACACAAGTAGTATCACACTAGGGGAAGATCCTGTTTCTGGGTATTCCCTCATTCTGTTTTCATACTTCATTTTCTCTTGAACTCATATTACTTTCCAAAGAGAATTGGATGATCACCAGTCTAAATACTTCAGTGCCCTTGATGCTCAGACTGTGTAGAAGTAGCCTGGCTTTAAAAGGGGCCGGACCGAGGCTGTGGCGTGTGTCTTAACTTCTGTGTACACTAATATTTTAGCTGTGGTCTTCTGTTGATGCCTCTTAACTTCTGTGTACACTAATATTTTAGCTGTGGTCTTCTGTTGATGCCTCGCATCTCAGATTCTCCCTGAGATGCACCTAGGGGACTTATTATTTAACTTCTCCATTTGGTGTTGTCTATGATGTGTATCTGTTTTATCACGACCTGGTTCAACACCTGAATTTCTGCCCAGCTCAGTCTAAAGCTGATTATCTCTGTATGTTGAATCTTCATCGGGCTCACGAGAAAACTGCAACAAATCAGAAAGTCTATAGAAGGTCAACAACAAACACTAAGGTCACAATTCACGGGGTTCTCAGGTTGTGACTGGTTAAAGTTTGCTATAGTTACTGGATTACATCATGTAAAAATAAGCTAATTTTATTCCGCTGCCCCATCTACAATGAAATTCTGACTTCTGACCTTGAAGACTTGATAGAATAATAGTAAAATAATAGTAGTAGTGAATTATTTTTAAGAAAGCACAAACAAGTTTTCTCGTGTAAACAAAAAGCCACAGCTAGCAGCCAGTTAGCCTATCTTAGCATAAGAATTGGAAACAAAGTGAAGCAGGGAAAGAATGTTGAACTACTCCCTCCAGTTTCCAGACTTCTGACGGTGTGAACTTGTTTCTACAGGTGCAGCATTCAGTGCAAACCTGACAGGAGGCATCAGCACATCAGTGGCTGTTTTCTGCCACGAATTACCTCATGAACTTGGTGAGTGAAGAGAGAAAGTGTTAACCAACAAGGCATGTACACACTGATATACACACTGTACACTTCATTTATTCAACAAGAACAAAGCAGTTTTTGCAAAGACTGTGCCATCAATTCACCACACAGAAACTTTAATCTGGCTCGGGCTCATGATCATCTGTCCCCTGAAACCTGTTAAAAGCCCAGTGGTGTCAATAATCACTCTTCTCTTCTCTGCACAAGAATGTACTTTTTTTGCCAGATTAATGGCTTTTGTGTGATCACAGTGAAATGTCCTGTCAGTGTGTCAGTCAGTGGAGATGATGCAGCGCGCCTGGCACACATTATCCAATACAGTCAGACTCCAAGATGGTACAGCTGCTGGTGCATTCATTTGCATTCAAACGTGTTCTCTCGGAGGACTCTTTTGACTCGGTTTGATTCAGTAACAGTGAGCAGTTTTGTTCCGAGCTGTGCTTTTCTTTTTTCCCCCTCTCTCCTTTAACTCCTCTGCCTGTTTGTTTATAGTAGAGGAAGGGTTGGTGAGAGCGGGGTGAAACAGACAACAATGGGGCCAGCCACTGCAGATCAGTACTAATGATGTGTCTCATCACGCTGCAGACTCCATGCCTCGTTTGTGTGCTTGAAGAATAGAATAGTGTCGATTTTTGTGGAGTGTGAACTGGTGAATAATGGGCTGCATTTGTCTGTCAGCTCCCCCTTGTCTTGAGCAGCAGCATCCTGTCTGACTAAAAACGTGAGGAAAACGGGTAAAACACATTTGGTTTTAACTAATGCGGAAAAATCCTCTTTTATTGCCTGTGATATTGAGCACTTAGCAGCTTTAAGTGCCAAGAAATCTGCTCTTCAGGCCTCAGGATCATATAGAATAAGAGCCGGAGCTTTCATTTGAACATTTTGTGTTATTTATGGTTATTTTTACTCACTTGCACTCGAGTTTCCAGATGGTTAACTGCAGCATGAGTCCTGTCCATGCCACACGCCAACTTTTGTGAGATGGTTCTCTTCTTCCTTCTGTGTAATTTCACATTTCCTGTTGATTCTGAGCCTATTTTGGAGAGAACTTGTCGCGCCTTCACCCCCCCGGGCCACTTGTCAGACAAACCCAGCAGTTTGACAAGTGCACCTCTCAGCTCCTCATGAACACAAAAGCCGACCAACGACTGGCAGCTGGATGGCAAAGATGATGATTATGAGGCGTCCTTAACCGCCCAGAGTGAAGCTAATTGGCAGTGATGGGTGTGTTAATTGCAGCAGATGAGGTGGTGGCAGGCGTGTCTGAGTGTCTGAAGGACTGGAACTGGGGAGGCAGGAAACCAGCTAAAGAGGCAAAAAAATAGAAAGAGCCATTGAAGTGAGGTGTGTTCTGACTGTCAGTCTTTAACTTCAGCCTCTTTTTCCTCTGGCTTTGATTAATGGATGAGAGCAGAGTGGTAATGTATTCATTGTGGTAATTAGTGAGGAAAAGAGGCTGCTTGTTACACAGTGCAGGAAATGTAGGCCACCCCCTTCTCAGTATTCATCTCTTTTTCCAAATCCAGGGCGTTTCCACTGAGACTTGGACCTCTTCCCACATTTGGCCCAGCAATGATTGAAAAGGGTAGCGAACAGAGAGGCTACAGAATGCATATGTAATCATAAGTGTATCAGGAGGGAGTTAAAGACATAGTTCTTCGAAAGAGTCTGTTTTGCACCTGCTAGAGGACAGGTAGTGGTGGCAGGCAGGAGGGAGTTTGTTTTGAACAGGTTCACCTCGTCACTGAAGGCAGAGACAGAATAGAAAAAAATGTATAAATATAAAACACACTGTGACATGTGCCAAGCCTTTATGTGTCGCAAAGTGTACATCACTCTGCAAACTCTAAGCAGGAATTGGACATTGTGCTGTCACTGCTGCAGCTTTATGTGACTTTGCCATCTTGTAAACAAGTCATGAGCCCGACAGATTCCCTCACGAGTGTTGCATTTTGGGATTGAGCTTCCCTGAAGGCAGATACATGGTAATTGCTGTAATAGTGTTTAATCAAGTATGTGTGTCTCTCCTGGCTGACAGGTGACTTTGCAGTGCTGCTGAAAGCCGGGATGACAGTGAAGCAGGCCATTGTCTACAATCTGCTGTCCGCTCTCATGGCCTACGTTGGCATGATGATCGGCATAGTTGTGGGCCAATACACGCACAATGTTACCAACTGGATCTTCGCCATCACAGCTGGAATGTTCCTTTATGTGGCTCTGGTGGATATGGTAAGTTGGCAACGGGCATTCAAAAGTCCCAGAGTGATAATTGCCCCCCCTCAAACCTCCACCACTGCCAAGAGCATCAGCTTAACTTTCACTTTCTGCTGCCTCACAAGGGAACTCAGTTCTCCTCTCACAGCCTCCCGATCTGCAATGCTAATTTCTGGAAGTCCTTTTCTGATCCCAACTGGTTTTTTTGTCTCTTCTGCTCTTCTAGCTGCCAGAAATGCTTCATGGGGACAGCGAGGATCACAAACGCTGCCAGCTGGGACACTTTGTCCTGCAGAACCTGGGCATGCTGACTGGGTTCGGCATCATGCTGCTCATTGCCATCTTTGAAGACCACATCGTTTTTGATTTTGGCTTTTAGTAGAGGGGAGGAGCCTGATCTTTCAGTATTGTTCTTGGCCTTAACATGCTTCCTTTGCAGAGTGTCGGTCTAGTCTTGCATGCACTGAGTCTCATTCATGGCCTGTGCCTCTGTTCCCAACATGCAGTGGTAGTTTATGCACATCTCATGACTCTGTTAGTGATGTTAACTCTCTTTCTGCTCACTGTGCAGCAAAAAAACAAAAAGAAAAGAAAGCCAGACTGCAGTAGACTGTTTCTAAAAAAAATAAAATAAAATAAAGGGCTGTAGATAAGGTGGTGTGGGGCCCGTGGTCCTGCAGAGAGGCAGCTGTCGCGGCCCAGCAGCTCACCGCTCATTCATCATCACCTGTTGTTAGCGCCTTGCTGCCGTACCGTCCCCACGTCCTCGTCTCTCATCCACCCTGTGCTGTGTCCCATCATCCATGCCTCGCACATCTGTGGTGTGTGCGTGTGTGTGTGTGTGTGTGTAGCTCATCCACCATCACCAGCTGTGGATGTCATCACTCAGCTGCTCAAACATCTCATGTCCCTTTGTGCCAAGCCCTGGCCACTGGAGCAGCACCACAGCTGCACCACACACATCACAGCGTAAAGAGACGCAGCGCCCTGTTCAGCCAGCTCCAACATCTGGAATCGACTCTTTAGCTCGGGTCGCTTCAGCTGCATAATGTTTCACAGCCTTTAGCTACAGTGTCAAAGCAGAAACCGGGCCATTATCTGAATGACTCAGTGAGTCTAAATAACTTATTTTGCTGCAACTTTCTCCATGTGTAACTTTAAATTATGTTTAACTGTTGAATTAGATTCAGTAGAGTTCATAGTAAGAACTAACACAGCTGCCAAAGTCTTTACAAATTAGCATTTACAACAATTATGATGTTTTGTTATTTAGAAAATAGAAACCACAATGTCTGACCAATTTTTTTAAGGGTTTGACAATCTATAGCCAAATGAGACATATCCTTGTTAGACCTTTTTATGTTATCTTTCTTTGTAGGAATGAGCAGCTTCAAAATGTGAAAAATTCTTAACTATTTATCTTTGTCAGAAAGTGTTGTACTTTACCTAGATTCGTTTAGGGTGCCTATTTGAGTTCCTAAAAGGTGCTTTGTCTGAAGGGACCACCATGCAGTAGGAGGTTGAGATTTCCTGAAGTACTGTAAACTAACCATTTTCATTGTGTCATTTGTTGCTGTAAAGGCTCCTGAAAGTTAGTCTGGGAGAAAATCTGCTGAACTTCCTGACAATCACAGTCAGACAATGGCCAACGTGCTTTCATATGAGCATTCCCTGCACTTGGAGTGGATAACTAACCACGGGACAAAGGCTCATCGTTATTATTATTGTAATATTATTATTTTGAGTATTTTTCACGTGTTTGGGGATGAACGTGAAAACAATCTGGTGTCTGCCCAAAGCCCCTGTGTGGAATATCAGTGGCTGGTGCTGGATGCCTTCCTGCACCTTCATTCCAAACCCCACCCCTTCGTCCCCAACCCCGACATTCCATTGGCTGTTCTGCGCCTCACATGCTAAGCTAGCTAGCCTAGCCTCAGCTGCTTGAGCACACAGATAAGGTGTGTGGCTTCCTTTATCCTGTCACTGTGTGACATCCATCGTGTATGTCTTAACTGGCTGTAAACCATCCTCAGTCATATTGAGCTCATGTAGTTGACCTGATTCATGCATGAAGCTTGAGTGAAATGGTACAGAAGTCATGTTGAGTGTTTTCATTCTTTGTCCTGCAAAGTTAAAATATTGACAACTTTTGTTACTTTTTAAACGAAGTGAGTTAAGATAATCAGACGTTGTTTGGGCCATAGCCTTTTTTGTTGGCTAACAGTAAATTTGCAGGTGGCAGAATTTGTCTCATCACCTGCATTCTTTTACAGACACTTTTTAAATTTTCATTGTGGTCCAGAATCATGAGCTGAATGTGTGTATCGTCACTCTGCTCTTACGTCAGATAAGCTCATGATCTCATTTCTGAACTGTCCTGCCATGTATCAGTTAAATGAGTTAGTGACACTTAACATTCAATGCCCCAAATAAAAGTTTCTTCTTTGATTAATGGGCTAAAAGTAAGTGTCCCTGAAATGGAAGTGTATGATTGTTTTTTGTTTTTTTTTTTGTTTGTTTTGCTTTGTCTGTACGTGTTTAGTAAGCTGGATATAAACTGTAAAATGTGACATCTGTGCTGTTTGCCTGTCTGTGCATTCTCCCCATTATGAAAAGAAAATAAAGTCTGGAACGATCTACTGAATCAAGTTCTCTCAGAGTGTTTGATGTTAGAGCCCACTGAAAGACAGCAGAGCGTAGATGGCGAGGTGTCAGCCGCTCTGCATAATGAAGGTAGCAACACGCTCTGAATGGAATTCTGCATGAAAGCCTGGGTGGCTCTCCACCAGTGTGGATAAATGCTTCTGTAAAGTTTAAGAGCATCCTCAACTTCTGTTTTTCTCAGGCTGAGCTTCAGAATGAATTTGAAATAAATACTGTACAAATCCCATCTCTAACATGAGTAGGACATCAGCAGACTTGTATCTGCTTGGCCTGCTTCTGTGCTGCTTCCACTGGAGCCACACGTGCCTGTTTGACAGAAGAGGTAGTACCTTTGGGTCATGCACTGCTCATCCTGAAGAGAGCTCTTGACAAGCTGTGCTGTCAAAAGGGGATTCTTGTTTTCAGCATAAATTGATGATTTTCTGCTCATCTGCAAGACATTTTCTAATTTCTATTGATTTTTGGTAAACCGGTTGCCTTTAATATCTCTGATAGAATTCTGACGTCACCTTTTAACTCCTCAAACTGACAGTTACCGCTGAGCCCCATGAGATCCTTTGTACCCGAACGAACACCGAAACAAAACAAAGTCTAAGCAAAGTGTCCGATTACCTTTGAACATCTACACTCTATCTTTCACTTTCACTGTTGATCTGAACTCACTCAAAATCAAGCTGAGACTTGTCACTTTAATGCAGTATTGATTATTTTACTTCAAATATTAACTGTGCTCGAGCTCAGAACATAAAGAACAAAAACTGTCCTTCCAGTTGAGACTGTCTGACAGACTAATGCTGACTCTGTCCCCAGTCCACTGGAACACCGCAATGCTCAGAACATTTCAAAATCTATGACTTGAACTTCAATACAGTTAGTTGTGCTTTAGTCGTGATGCCGTAATGAGCGATCGGCAGCACATCGTTTTCACACAGTGGCAATAATTGTTACCTAGAGGAAGTTTCTGGGCGCTGAGCGCTGCAGCCTCTCAGGCAGAAGGCTCTGAGTTTGGAGTTAGCTGATTCTCCCTGAGCCTGTGTCGGTTCCCTCCAGGTTCTTCAGCTTCCTCTCACAATTTAAAGACATGCAGGTTAATAGTGAGCATGAAGGGTGTTGGTGTCTACATGTAGAGTGTGCAGGTTGTAGCTGGCCTCGCCCTGCACAGAGGAGCACTTTACATAAAGGATTCTGATGATAGAAAGGCATTGTGTGTGTTTTATTCTTCTAATTAGACAGTCTCTACTGGAAAGACGTGTAAATCACAGCAGACTTTAGGAGTTGAGCTGGCAGAGCAGCGCTACCCCACGTCTGATCCAGTGCTCGGGCAGCACGTTGGTGTTGAGCGTCATGGCGATGACATAATTGGTGGAGTGGCCGGTGGTGGACAGGGTGCCGCGCCGCTCACTGGTCTTGTAGACGGGCACCACATAACACATTCTCTGTGGGATGTCCTGTCGCTTAATGGGCTTCAACCACATCTGATAGAGAGAGAGAAAGAGAGAGGACGGGCACTACAGGCATTACAGAGGGGCCAACGGGGGCCTATAGGGGCCAGCCCCAGCTTCTACTTTGACATTTAAATCTAATAAATCTAAATGTGTCATTTAGAGGCTGTTTTCATTTCAATATATTTGAATGCCACAAGAATTAAAGTGGCAACAAAGTGACCAACGGGGGTGATGGACATGAGCCAGTTACAAGAAACAAGACTACACAAAATTAAAGGTCAGAACAGGAAGTCTGGTGAACATTTAAAACTACGAAACTTAACGTGGATCTTATTTTCTTACCCAAATATTGACTTACTAATTAACTTAGAAACTTAGGGGACATAAACTTAGAAAACAATTGCATTAACAAGAAATATTCCCTTTGGGCTATTAACAAGTCTTGGTTATGCAAAAAGGATAAACTGGGCCACTCAAAAAAACACAAGGAAGAAAAAACGAAATAAAATAAATAAGAACAGTTTGCTGAGCTTCAACCAGAAGTACTGATCTGGTTCCATAACGGGCGCCTCTATGAAGATTTGCATTTCAAAGCCAGCCTTGGCCTCTGTTGTGTTTTTTCCCCCAACAAATAATAAACACATTTTAATTAAGTTCTGCTCTTGTCAAAAACTGATTCTGTTAATAACTTGTCCTGAAATGTCAGAATATTAGAAAAGTTATTCTTGTGCATTATTCATAATCACTTGAACGCACAGTGAAGCAGAGAGAACAGAGGGAGACAAAGAATTACAAGAAAAAAGAAAGAAAACTTTATCAGTTTTTACTCCTAGCCAACGGCTCTGTTTCAAATACCATATCAAACTCAGTTAGCATGAGGATGAGAGAAGGAGCCAGGCTTCCTACAGACAGAGTGTGAACAGTGCTGAAGTGAGTCTGGACAGGAACTGTAAGCGTCCTCCTGGTTGGAGCTGCAGCTACATTCTGCGACTTGTTGGTCACTTATTCCTTGGAGACTCACAATACTGGTCTCTGATTTAAAAAAAACAAAACCCCAAAAGAAATCTGTCGGCGTCAGCTAACACTAGAATCTGTTCAATTTTAGTAATTTGATCCGAAGATCGTAACCATCCTCTTTTTGACGCCCTGGTGGTTTCACAGAAGCAGAATCAATAACCCTCCTCCTCTTTATTCAAGAAGAGGTTATGCAGCAAGTGTTTCTCACTACACAACGTCATCTCACACTATGGCCTTAATAGATGCTCTCACTGATGCCTGCAGATGTCAAACCCCAACAATACACAAAGCCCTCACTTTTCTCTGAATGCTTGTTCTTTCACTTTAGAACCTTCTCTTTGTTGAAAACTGCACCAACTATTATTTCAGTGGCAGCGTCTGGTGTGTGTGTGTGTGTGTGTGTGGAGGAGTTCTCATGTAATATGAGACAACAGATTCAAACCTCTATTTCTGAACCAGTGCATGCCTTTAAAATGTTATGGGAAGAAACAAAGCAGCAAATCAAACTGATTATACATACATATACTGATCATACTGATTATACACACGGAAGTGCATTTAAAGTGTGAGGCCACTGTTTAGCTTAGAAAACAATTCAGTGTGGCAGCCTGAAGTCTTTAATATTAACTGAATGTTGTGTGTGATAACCATCTGTAAAAATACAGCTGAACATGGTGAAAAGAAAAGTGAGAAGTGAGACATTATCGGGCTGTTTCCAAGCGTTCCTAAATGCTGTGTTATCATCAGCCATGATTGTGTACTTGCTGAAATGCTCACCACAGGCATGGGGTCTTGCAGCACTTTGGGGTAGGATTCAGCAAGGAGTTTGGTCTCTCTGTCCCAGCGGGCGCCTTCCAGGAAGAGCCCTCGAATGTAAACACCTGGCGCACACATTCAGAGGTAGAAGATGTGTGGTGAGTGTTCAACTTGACATAACGGATGACTGCAATACATGCAGTATTCAGTCAGTACCTCTCTCCCAAATGCACAAACACATTGTCAGATTAGCTGTTTGGGCTGTTTTAGTGGAAAAGGGGATCAGCTGATTGATGGCGAGACTTAATGTCAGAATGACTGAGAATCTCAAGTGGAGCTGGAGATACAGCATGGGGCAGCTGCAGACCTGCATGCAGGGGAGAGGTTTTACTTGAACGTATCTCATTTTCAGTCAGCCTAATGTCACTTTCCATTTGATTGTTTCTTTCATTTCACTCCCTGCTTTGAAACCTTGCATCCTTTTCCACATCCTCCTGCAATGCTCCACTCTTTTTCAAGTGCTCTTTATCTTCCTAGTGTCTTTCCTCTGCCTTCATTTAACTGGGGAGGTTTGTTAAATATCATCTTTCCATAGGTGTTCTGATATCCTACATTTTCTGTCCCCTTAAAACCACTCATGCTCATCCTGTTTCCTCCCCCTCCTCTCCCCACAGTGGTATCCTACCATCCTCTGGGGGCCGTTTGTATTTTCTGTCATCTAGGACCTCGAAGTCGAAGCCCAACAAGTCAATAGGGACGGTGTGTTTCCTGGCATAGTTCTGCTGGCTGCCGGTGAGGAAGGCCTGGGTGAAGAAGAATCCTGATATCCAGAACACAGCAGGTGTTCCTTTATCATACCATGCCTGAATACACAGCAGGGCGAAGAAGAGAGGGACATTTACAATCACAACCAGACACACAGGTCTCAGGTGGAGTCCCATGTTCAAGTTATATTTACATTCAAATTACTGTACACTTCAGATTTGTATAGAACAGGATCATGCACAATAGTCAAAAATACATAAAATATATGGGCAGCACAAATACAAACTCACTGATGTTTAAAGTGCCACTATAATAAAATACTATGCAGTTCAAGCTAATGTCCACTTGATGAGGTGCACATGAGACTGTACCCTGTTACCCTGTTCACCATTTACTATTTGCTAACTAGCACTTAATGCAAATTACAAATGAGAACATTTTTGCTGATGCAAGTGTTTTGTCAGAAAAGTTAAGTTAAGAGTCTCTCTCACGCCAACAATTGGATCCAGGCTAAAATACCACAACTTTGACTTGTACTTTTTAACTGTCCAATTAAACTTTTAAAAAGTAGTCCCTGTAGCCCTGGCTGGACCGCAGCAGGGGCTACAGGGACCAATTTCACAGATATTTATATTGATAGATATTGATAGGGAGTCAATCAGTTATGTCCAAACACCACGTGTGGATTCAAAATCCACTTTCCCACAATGCATTTTTTAGATCTGGGGTCAGTTGTGTAAGCTGTTCATTGAATTTGTAAAGTATATGTTAAGCTTATAAGGCTCATAAGGCAGTATTCATAAGAAGCAGCTCTGGCACCACTAATTGGAAGGACATTGGTTTGACGCTTGGCTTGTTCAGTCTGTCAAAGTATTGAGGTGTCCTTTGGAAATACACTGAACCCCAAAATGTGCATTGGTGTTAGAGATGTGTTTTGTATAGCGCAAACAGTGTATAAACATGTTTGTGAACGGGTAAAAGCAACTTGTGGTGGAAAGTGCTTTGAGTGGTCAATAACACCAGAGAAGCACCATATAAACGCAGTGCTAAATTAGACATGAATAAACATTAATTCAGGTTGGATCATCTCTTGTTCTGCTGTTTCCATCCATCACCATGCCAGTTCATATTAAACAAGATACACTTGTTCACTAACCCTTTTGCAGAGAATGAAAAGAGGTATTTATTACAAAGACAGGAAGCAGGAAAATAATCTGCCATTGTTGTATGCAGTTGGCTAGCAGAGTGGAATCATTTAATAACTAGCAAAAACTGAGAAACTGAGAAAACAGAGAATAACCTGTAATTGGACAGAAGATACAGCATCTGTGTTGCTAAGCTGGTAACATTTGTGGATGCATTCTGTTAAGTAAGTTGCTACCTCAGATAAGAAAGCCAAGACTTTTCACTTCACCCAGTTGAGAGCCAAGGATGGACATTTTTCACTCAGCTGAGTGATGGCGAATATATTCAATATTTCTCCAGTGGCGATACAAAAAAAGAACATGGGAATTGACATTAAGTGAAGCATTGCACTTCACAAACTCACATTATGGGCCGTGTGTCTCTACATGTGTATACTTAGCCGACTGTGATTGAACAACCTACATCCTGTGTTTTGATTGTTCATTGTTTTTGCATAACTCAAGTGTGACGCAGCTTAACTTAAAGCAGGGTTGCATTAGACTATGGATGGTGCAGTATGCACTGAACGACTTTTCCATGTGACACCAACTTCTCACCTATGAAGCCAAACAAGCCTATGGGGATCCAGAAAGATTTGTAAAGACGTGACCATTTCAGGAGTGTGCTCTTGTTTTTTTCGCCAAGAAGCAGCTTCTTGTTGGGAGTTTGCCTTTCAGTGAGAATGGTAAAACATTTATTCAAATGGCACTTTCAAAGCAGCATCAATAAAAAGATTATTTCTTCTTTGTTATGTCTTCTTTACAGTCAGTCATTGGGTGCGTCCTGCCCTCCATCCAGGACCTTTACAGGTCCAGGACCAGGAAATTAGTGGACAGCATTGCTATGGAACCCTCAAACCCAGGACACAAACCGTTTGATTTCCCCTCCTCCTGTAGGCATTAGAGCTGTGTATGCAAAAATGACCCTTCACAAAGACAGGTTCTTCCTGCAAGCTGCCACTTTGATGAACTCCTTGCAGTCATAAAGTGTGAGGCCACATCCACGCAATCACACCCTGCCACCGCCACTAGCACCCACACCACCATATATATGTGCAATGTTCAAGGTTTGAATTCCTGTGCATACATATTAATTTTTATATTTATGGTTTAAATGTTTCCTTTTTTAAAGTTATTATTTTCTCAGACATTTCATGCACTATTTATAATTGCCACAAAACGCTTCATATTTGACATTGCATCGTTCAATATCAAGCAGTATTGTATGTCTCAGTACCTGCAAGAAGTTGAGTCGCTCCAGGAAATCACTGACATAGCTGCCCAGCGGCTTGAGGCTGGGGTAAGACTTTTTCATCCACATGCCTGGCACACGTCCCTTCAGGATGCTGCTGACCACCTCTTCCAGCTCTGAAGACATCACTACCAGCCCCTGCAAGCACACACAAAAAAATGTACACACCTTCAGATAGATAGATGGATAGATTAATTTCATTGACGCTAAACTGGGAAATTCTTAATTTATACACAAAATGTAAACATTTACATTTGTTTAAGTGCTGTCATAACATTTAATTCAATTTGGGAGAAAAATCTGAGCTTGAGCCTTAAAGACCTGCTTCTGGAGGCTACAGGCAAGCACGTAATGGGAATTGTTGTTACTGTGTGAGTGCTCTTTAATACCAATATAAAAGATCACGTTTGTTTTCCCTCAGTGACTCTTTTATGCTCTTTCCAATTGTTGACTTTGTTTATGTGTTCAAGGAGATTTTTCGATTTTCTGGATGTGCTGTAATTGAGAGTTGGTACACAAATTCAAATGGATCAAATTATTAAAGCCTTACGAGGCTAATGTAAGCTAATTAAAGTTAATATCTGACAAATGAGAAATCCACAAACTTTTTGAAATAGAAAGATGGAAGGATACATGCTTTGGCCCAAATAGCAACTTCACTTTGAAGTGTCTTGGCAATAATTAAAAGAAAACATCAAAATTATATTAAGGCTTGGTAGGTAGGTCTATTTGGGAGTCTAACTAATTGCTGAGATTTCTAGCTCATCACAAACAGCAGATTAGCAGTTAGTGCCATCTACTTAAACCCTCCTACCTCATAGGCACCTTCCCTCCTGTTTAGTTATGGATTAAGTAACTGCAGAACCAGAGTACCATCAAAGTTAAAAAAAAGAAAAAAATTAAAATCTAACTACTCCTTCATGACCTGGCAGCAGCCATGCAAATATTTAGACGTGTGTTAGTAGCATGGCAAGCTGAAATGGGATAAACATGGTGCAGGGATGAAGAACTGTAATAACTTACATATAATCTCCCTGCGCTTCATTGGAATTTTAATTTGTCCTGGTTTATGACCAAATCCTTGCAACAAACAGTATTACCATATCAGTTGCACTATGTGTTTACTGCTAATTGCCAAGTTAATATGCGGCACT